>NC_091304.1:23888555-23931055 GCF_038502225.1 Cherax quadricarinatus
TCCATCCTTCTACCTGGATGTCACGACATAGAAAACTACTCTGCGGAATGGAGAAGTTACACAAAGGTTGGATTTGTCACCAGGAGAGACCAGGATAAACAGTTTCATCTGAGAGAGTGAAGGACCACTTGACACGGAAGCAAGACACCCACATGTTCAAGGTAACTACTGACCAGTCCACATGAGCCAGGCCAGGCTAGGTGAGGTCACCAGGCCGTATAAGACACTTCCACATATTTTGGAGACGCCTCCCATTACACCTATCCAGCCGTCAGCCACTGCCATCACCATACTCAGCAGAGGAACAACCACCACCATCACTGTAAATCATCGTCTGTTTTACAATTTTAAGAAAAAAAAGACATTCCTTACAATTCATCTAAACACTTTCAAAGAGTTAAGAAACTTTTACAATATTAGAAATATGTCACATGTGAGGTGCAACCCAAGTGTGAGAGTGTGAAGTATTACCTTCAATGTGAGAGTGTGAGGCATTATTCCAAGAGTGTGAGTATTCTCTACTATCCCTGGTGTAGGGATTATAGCATTCCTGGTGTAGGGATAGTACTACCCCAGCGTGAGAGTGTGATGTACTCGCCTAATGTGAGAGCGTGAGGTACTGCCCCGAGCGGGAGAGTGTGAAGTATTCTTCAAGTGTGAGAGTGAGTGTTGTACTACTCCTGAAGTATCCCTGGACAGGGTTTCGGGTCAACGCCCTCGCGACCCGGTCTGAGGCCAGGCCTCGTGGAGGATAAGGGCCTGATCAAACAAGCTGTTACTGCTGGCTGAGCGTAAACCGACATACGAACTACAACCAGGCTGATCAGGTACTGAATTTAGGTGCCTGTGCAGCGCCTTCTTGAAGACAGCCAAGGGTCTATTGGTAACCCCCCTTATGTATGCTGGGAGGCAGTAAGAGTGAGTGTGGTACTACCCCTAGTGTGAGAGTGAATGTGGTACTACCCCTAGTGTGAGAGTGAGTGTGGTACTACCCCTATTGTGAGAGTGAATGTGGTACTACCCCTAGTGTGAGAGTGAGTGTGGTACTACCCCTATTGTGAGAGTGAATGTGGTACTACCCCTAGTGTGAGAGTGAGTGTGGTACTATCCCTAGTGTGAGAGTGAGTGTGGTACTACCCCGAGTGTGAGAGTAAGTGTGGTACTACCCCTAGTGTGAGAGTGAATGTGGTACTACCCCTAGTGTGAGAGTGAGTGTGGTACTACCCCTATTGTGAGAGTGAATGTGGTACTACCCCTAGTGTGAGAGTGAGTGTGGTACTACCCCTATTGTGAGAGTGAATGTGGTACTACCCCTAGTGTGAGAGTGAGTGTGGTACTACGCCTATTGTGAGAGTGTAACTATACCTTGAGGAGAGTGTGAAGCAACTTACCACAGACACTGAAGAGTGAAGAAAAGGTTCCCCAGTGGCTGTACTGAGTGTGTCCCCACCTCAGCACACGCTGCACGAACAGGTACTTCACGTTGCTCTCACCTGAAGCGTACCATTAATTGTGAGTTACAGATGAATGTATCAACACCTGTGAGTTATCTGTGAGTGTGTCTGTCATTCACTGGTAACCACACACAAACACTCACACACCTATATATATATATATGCAGACCATAGAGCTGTATTAAGGCTAAGTTTTTTTATTTATTTATTTAAAACAGTACATCCAAGATACATGTATATGTTAAAACCATTAAACGTGACATAATGCCGTATAGTGACATATACGGACTCTTCCTACATCTCTAATCCTATTACAAACACTTACAGAATAACTGAACATGATTCCCCCTCCTACTAGCTACACCCTAACGACACAGCATGTGTCGACACATCAGAGATATCATATATTCCCCAATATACCTAAAACACAAGTCTGTCACACAACAATGAATACAAGCACATATGCTGCCCCCCACCCCTCTCCCTCTCTTCATACAAGACTATGAAAAATTATAAAACAAAAGAGGCAAACACCTCGAATATTTAAACCTACGTTTACACGCTTTACATACAAGATAGATACATATGACAAAACACAAAAACTGACAAAATGTCAATGGTGACCTCTACCAGCTCTTTCCCCCTCTCCATACAGTGTACATAAAACTGCAGACGTTTCAACCTCCAGCCCCAGCACAGCCTCAACATCTCAATCATATGCCCAACATAAGGGAAACCCAAATCTTCACCATACATAATACTGAAGTTTGTCAGAACATGATAACAAGTATGTTTCTCTTCCACCCTCCCTCCTCCCTGCTATGCCCACCTTTCAGGTCATCCCTTTGCCGTTTTATATGCCAAAACCCCAAGAGATGTTGGACCTTTCCATTATATTATAAACAAAACCTTATGCTCCAATGAAAGCATTCACGAATTTATTTACAATGGGAATCTAACCTACCGTTTTTGCTGTCCCATGCAGCATTCGCTGACTTCATCTAATATTATACATAAGCTACCTAAGTCTTCTACGTCTGACACACCCTATGATTTCATAAAGCACTCATGTCTCCGGTACCCACGGAGACCTGGGCATTAATTTACAAGATAAATTAACATCATCCAACCTACAACATTTCTCCTTCGGTACACCGTACGTTGCCACCCACCTTATGGTGGACCAAACTTTGCACGTGTAAAACTCAACCTGCTCACCACTAACCGACATACATTCTTTTCCAACCGTATAACATGCACTTGAACACGCTCACACGAAGAACGAATGAACTCTCCTTTAGTGCGAGCAGGCACTGGGAGTTCTAATAAAAGGGTAAAACCCCACACAAACCGCACCTCCTATTCCATATCACTTCTGTTAAACTTCAACCAAGGTAAGAATATTTTAATAGTAGGAGATTCTCAGCGAAGATACATGGGCCGTCCTTTTCGTAACAGAGACAGAAAGGTCAGAGGGTGTGCCTTCCTGGAGCTGGTGTTGGTGACATAGTCAGCAGGTTGGATAATATTATGGCAGGCAATGGGAACAAGCCCATTATCCGTCTTAGTGATGGGGGTAATGACATTGGGAAGGGCAGGAGACAGGAGCTGCTGGATAAGCACAGGTCAGCCATAGAAGTTTATCTGGAGAGAGTTCCGGGGGTCAACGCCCCCGCGGCCCGGTCTGTGACCAGGCCTCCTTAGGTCAGTGTCCCAGGATGCGACCCACACCAGTCGACTAACACCCAGGTACCCATTTTACTGATGGGGAACATAGACAACAGGTGGAAAGAAACACGTCCAATGTTTCTACTCTGGCTGGGAATCGAACCCAGGCCCTCACCGTGTGAAGCGAGAGCGTTAACCACCAGGCCACCAGAGCCCCGAAGTAGTTATGTCTAAGGAAGGGATCCCAGTCATATGTAGCATCTTGCCTAGAAAGTGAGTGGGCAATGAATGGATGTCTAGGGCAACTGGTATAAATTGCTGGCTATACAGGTACTACAAGGAACTTGCAATCCCATTCATTGATAACTGGGACCTATTCTATGGCAAACATGATATGTATGCAAGGGATGGGATTCATCTCAATAGGGATTGATTGGTTGCATTAGCCAATTCGATTGAGAGGGTAATTGATGACTTGTCTAGGAATTTAAACTGAAAGATTATAGAGGTATGGGCGTTTGTGGGAAACAATCAGGCTGCAGTATTAGGGTTAAAAACAGTAGTTATTACCGGGATACCTCAGGGATATGTTTAAAAGACAATATTCAAAATAAAGTTGCTAGTAATGGCAAATCAATTGATGAACAAACAAAGAGAGATAGTAGAGGGCAACGAGTGACTAGCTCCCTTAAGGTTTACTATGCAAATAGTAGGAGTCTAAGAAATGAGATAGATGAGCTAAGATTACTTGCAAGTGTAGGTAATACAGATATTATTGGTATAACAGAGACCTGGTTCGACCTGAAAGATAGTGAAATGCCGTCTGAATGCAACATACAGGGTTATAATCTATTCCACACTGATATGGTCAACAGGAAGGGTGGTGGAGTGGCTATGTATGTCAGAGAAAATTTAAATTGTTGTCTTAGACATGATATAAGATTATAAACATGGAACACAGAATCTGGCTACAGTTTCTCGAGGGTCGTGACAAATTAATTTTGGTTGTGATTTATAGGCCCCCAAACCTTGATAGGGAGTGCAGGAAGCTGTTATGGGACGAAATTCATAAGGCATCTAGATATGAAAATGTTGTGATAATGGGAGATTTTAACTTTAGACAAATTGATTGGAACAATATGACAGGAAATCTGGAGTCTAGTGACTTTCTTGATACGGTTCAGAATTGCTTTTTAGAACAGGTTGTGACAGAACCAACTAGAGGAAACAATCTGCTTGACTTGATTCTTGCCAACAATGATTCACTAATTAATAATCTTGAGGTTAATGATGAGCTTGGGAAAAGTGATCACAAATCACTTAGTTTCAATATATCATGGAATTACCCAGATAACTGCAATCAAATCTCTGTCCCAGATTTTCTCTTGGCCGACTTCATGGGACTGAAAAATTACCTGGAAGGGCTAAATTGGGATGTCCTGACTATGGGTCAGGTAGGTGATCTTGGTTGCATAGTTCCAGCTGCCCAGACAACTTTTGTTCCGAGTAGGGAAATTAGATCTAACAAAAATGATCCCAAATGGATGAACAATAGATTAAAACATCTCATTGGTCAAAAGAGAGGCATATATAGGCGTTTCAAAAGAGGGATGGGCAGTTAAGAAATCATTATATTCAATTAGAAAGAGAAATAAAGAAAGGAATAAGAATAGCAAAAAGGGGTTATGAGGCTAAGGTTGCAAGGGATTCAAAGACTAACCCAAAAGGGTTTTTTCAGGTATATGGAAGTAAGATTAGGGATAAAATAGGCCCACTTAAGTGTAACTCTGGTCAGATCACTGACAGTGATAAGGATATGTGAGAAATTCTCAGTACCTACTTCCTCTCAGTTTTCACCCAGGAAAATACTAGCGATATTCCTGAAATAATAGATTATGTAGAACAGAATAATAATAAACTATGTACGATTGTGGTAACTAGTGACATGATCCTCAGACAAATAGAGAAACTAAAACTTAACAAATCCCCCGGTTCTGATGAACTATACACAAATAACCCGCACATAGAAGAGAGGAGCTTACGACGACGTTTCGGTCCAAGTCGGACCAAAACGTCGTCATAAGCTCCTCTTTTCTATGTGCGGGTTATTTGTGTATCGTTCCAGTAACGGTATTGTGCCTTTTTTCGTTATTTCTGATAAACTGTTTGCAAGGGTGTTAAAGGAATGTAAAGAGGAACTTATCATACCTTTGGCTAACTTTTTAACATATCACTACAAACTGACATAGTGCCTGAGAAGTGGAAAATGGCAAATGTAATACCTATTTACAAGGCAGGTGACAGGTCCTTGGCTTGGAACTATAGACCAATAAGCCTTACCTCTATAGTGGGAAAATTTATGGAATCAATAATTGTCGAAGCAATTCGTAGCCGTCTTGACAGGCACAGATTGACTAATGAATCTCAACACGGTTTTACAAAGGGGCTTTCCTGTCTTACGAATTTACTAACTTTTTTCACTAAGGTGTTTGAGGAGGTAGATCATGGTAATGAATATGATATTGTGTACATGGACTTCAGTAAGGCTTTCGATAGAGTTCCACATCAGGAGCTATTGAGGAAACTTAAGGCACACGGAACAGGATGAGAAATTTTTTCCTGGGTAGAGGCATAGCTGACAAATAGGCAGCAGAGAGTTTGCATAAATGGGGAGAAATCAGAATGGGGGCACGTAACAAGCGATGTTCCACAGGGGTCAGTGTTGGGCCCGTTGTTGTTCACAGTTTAGATAAACGACATAGATGAGGGAATAAATAGTGACATAAGCAAATTTGCTGATGACACCAAAATAGGCCGTCCAATTCATTCTAATGAGGATACTAGAGCACTCCACGATGATTTGAATAGACTGATGCAATGGTCGAAGAAGTGGCAGATGTAGTTCAATATTGACAAATGCAAAGTTCTAAATGTTGGACAGTTAAATAACCATGCCACATATAAACTAAATAATGTAGATCTTAATACTACTGATTGCAAAAAGGATTTAGGAGTTCTGGTTAGCAGTAATCTAAAACCAAGACAACAGTGCATTAGTGTTCGCAAAAAAGCTAACAGAATTCTTGGCTTCATATCTTGAAGTATAAATAATAGAAGTCCTGAGGTTGTTCTTCAACTCTATATATCCATGGTTAGGCCTCATTTAGACTATGCTGCTCAGTTCTGGTCACCATATTACAGAATGGATATAAATGCTCTAGAAAACGCACAGAGGAGGATGACAAAGATGATCCCATGTATCAGAAATCTTCCATATGAGGATAGACTGAGGGCCCCGAATCTGCACTCTCTCGAAAGGCATAGAATTAGGGGTGATATGATCGAGGTGTATAAATGGAAAACAGGAATAAATAAAGAGGATATAAATAGCATGCTGAAAATTTCCACCCAAGACAGGACTCGCAGCACTGGTTTCAAGATGGAAAAATTCAGATTCAGGAAGGGTATAGGAAAGCACTCATTTGGTAATAAAGTCGTGGATGAGTGGAACAAACTCCCGAGTACAGTTATTGAGGCTAAAACGTTGTGTAATTTTAAAAATAGGTTGGATAAATACATGAGTTGGTGTGGGTGGGTGTGAGTTGGACCTGATTAGCTTGTGCTGCTGGGCCTGATGCCATGCTCCATCCTTGATTGGAGGTGACCAGACTGGGTGGATCATTGGGCTAATCCGGGGGGTGTGGGTCACTGGGCTTATCCGGGGGGGACATGGACCTGCTCTGCATGGGTCATTAGGCCTGTTACAGTGTTCCTTCTTTCTTATATTCTTATGTTAACCCAAATTGACCTTCTGATACTACCCTTCCCACATCACATTTTAACATGTTCCCTAAAACCTTTGTGAACAGTTTATAGTCAGCACACATGAGAGAAATCGCCCTGTAATCCCTCAGTGTACTCTGCACCTTTTCCTTAGGCACAAGCACCACTACTGCCGTGCTTTGCATCGCCCCCAACTTGCCTTCCTCTTTTATCCTATTGAACATCACTAAAAAAAACCCTCAACAGATCCCAATTTTGCATGTAAAATTCATTTTGTAATCCATCAATACCTGGTGCTTTGCCCCTGCTCATGTCTACAAGCCCCCTCCATATTTCCCCCCTTCAGTGGCACCACCCAGCACTTCCCTATCCTTCCTCCACAATGATACTGGAACTACAACACATACACCAACGAGATCCTCCCTATCCACCCGTCTACTCCTCCAATATTACCCGTACCACTCTTCCACAAACATACTCATTCCCTCTGTTGTTTTCAACACCTGCCCCACCCTGAAACCCCTCACCCCCGAGTGCACTTCCAAACCTGATACTGTGGTCGCTTTCCTCCTCTGCTTTTGTCCTTGTAACACACATGTCGATGGCTTGTCCCACCAAAGCACTTCCTCCACACCCACCTGCACCCTCACTGCATGAAAGCACTCCTTTTGCACCTCCCTTAACCTCCACTTCAGTTCTTCCATTTCCTCTGTCTGGAAAGCTCCCCCACCGCACCTCGCTCATGATAACACCCCAACCTGCTTTCCAAATATGTAGTTGGTTAGCCCATACTTTAGTTGATTTACACGTTTCCCCTCACCCACATAAATCCGGCGAATCCTCTCCTTGGCCACACTATCCCACCAACGAATCACATTATCCACCCCCTTCACCTCCTCACTAAGCTCCATCCACAATGAGGCAAACCCCCTCCCCACCTCCTCGCCCTCAAGGATGCGCATATTTAACTTCCAGTAGCTCCCAAGCCGTTTTGCCAATGAATCCCATGCCACCCCCCACCACCACTGCTCTATGATCTGAATAAATCGCCTCAATGGTGTGAAAAGACTCCACTGATACCCCTTGCATCATATATATCCTGTCCAACCTAGCTGAATAATTCCCCCTTACATAAATATGTTCCACATCACCTGTCCCATCCCAAAATGCATCCACTGATACCCTTTGCATCATATATATCCTGTCCAACCTAGCTGAATAATCCCCCCTTACATAAATATGTTCCACGTCACCTGTCCCTCCCCAAAATGCATCCCTCGCCCCTATATCTCTACACAAATCTCTTAATGCATTCGAGAAATACTCTGCCCCCTGTGGCATCATGTCAATTCTCCATATTACACAGTTCCAATCTCCCCCTATCAATGCTACCGTGGGTAGTGCTCTCAATAAGTACACAAGATCCTCACTTACAAATTCCAATTTTAACCTCGCATCGATCTCTGCTGGCGCATATACCTCGATAAAAGACACATAGTCATTCATCCACCATCCATCTACCCTCATGATTCTTCCCTCACCCCTCCCCTCGTACCTTTGCAAAACAAAAGGACTTGCCTCACAAATTAAAAAGCCTACTCCCCCTTTTAAATGCACCAATGGCATTACAAAAGCCCAGTATCCATTCACTTCCAGCACTTTTCCAACTTTCAAATTATGCTCTTGTACAAACACCACATCCACCCTGTAATGATACAACATTCCTCGCAACCATTCAGTCTTACCACTAGCATCTAAACCATTCACACTGATTGTCATACACCTTAGGCCTGCTTACAATTTCCACCCATGCCTCCCCCCCCCTCATTTTTTGACTGTCCTAAAGCCCCAGACACACTGTCCTTGTCACTCCCACTCCTCTCCCACTCCACCCCTAAACCCTTCCTGGCATTCCTTTTTCTCCTTGCCTCTGCACACCCCCGTCAACCCCAGTCTTTTTCCCGGGTCTTTGTGCCGGTGTTAGGACATCATCTGAATCAGACATGGCTGCTGCCCTTTTTCACGACACTATCTCCTTCATACTTGTCTCCTGACCCTCCTCATTGTGCACCACCACCTCTACCACCTGTTTCCCCTCCTCACTGCTTGGCCAATCAAACACTCTATGCCAACCTCCAGGCCTGTGCTCCTCTTCCCCATGCCCTGTCATCTGGTCTCCCATCCTTTAGTCTGGTAAGGTCTCCCCCAATTTGTGAAATATTTCCTGCAAAACCTTCTCGAGCACTACATCAATTTCCATATCACTTGTTGTCTCCTTCTCTGCCTCTTGCTCCATGCCCGCTTCAGACGCACCCAGCTGCTCCACATCTCCCTCGGTCTCCACCACGCTCTGCCATTCCTCCACTTCCTCACTCCACAACCGAACACACCTACGTCCATCCTGACGGTACCGATCATTCACCACAGACCCCTGACACAAACCTTCACTTCTTGACATCCCCTGTTCCTTTCTCCGCCTCCCACATTCCGCTGCCATGTGATCACAACCATCACACATCCTACAAGTCCAGCGTTGTCCAGCGTACATAAAGAGGATTTGTGTTCTGAATTCCTCCAAGAACACTTACGATGGTATTGGTTACCTTGGAGTCATCTTTAGGCTAAAAGTGCCTTCAGGATAACCCTCATACGCCCCTGCCATCCACTTGCCTTGTTGTGCTACATGTATGGTGCCAAACTTGCTAGCAACACTTCGGAGGTCAACTTCATTTGCCTCAAAAAGCACATTACGTAACTTAACATACGTAAATTGACGCAAAACGTCAATCATCCTCACCTGAATCTCTTCATTAACCTCAATACCGACATCTTGATAACGATCGAGTAGGCTCTCATACACCTGTGAAGACAGCAGCTTCACAAACATCCTGTAATTACCGTTTAAGGCAACACCATAAAGATCCTGATCCTCAATCCCATACGTCTCCCTTATGATCAAAGGCAACAACAGCAGCGCCGACTCCTGATTAATTGCTACTCTCAATAATTAAATGCCGACCATGTTGACCCTGCATCGCACACCGACCACCATTGTGTCAGCCTAGCTAGTACTAGCGCAGGTCAGAGAGGTGCAGAAAGCATCCACACTCACCGGCAGCTAGGCGAGGAATGACACCCAGGGGAGTATATTCTCTTGTTAAGGCTAAGTAGCGATATTCTCCCGTAAAATTTGTCGTTCTCTCCATACTCCTCGGGTAGTTCTCAAGAGGGAGGATCATGCTAATTTTTTGTTCTAGTCCGATTTCTTTCATTTTTGGTGTACGTTAAGAAGTGTTCATTCTACTTATTGTGTGTAAGTTTCAATAAGATAGCCCAGAAAAAGAAACTGAAAAAAAAAGATTTACTGAAAATGACATTTGGCAACAAAGGTGCCCTAAATGGCACTACAAAAGGTTTTGGGGGACTTGCTACTGATAAAACAATGCTAATGCGATTTTTTGATGAAGTAAAACCCTCTAAATATCTTATCTTTATTCTACAAAAAAGTAAAGTGGCTAAGTTTTTGGCATTTTGCAGAAATATCTACCCTTCACTCCCACACAAATCCCAAAATATTTGGAATATTTCCAATATTTTTTCGTCGGCTTGTAGAACAATCATTGTTTTATGATTCTTGCGAAAATCATTTAATTTAATTCAATAGTAAATGATATCTTTCATGAAATAAATCAATAACTTCCGAGATATTCAGTGAAGACGCTCGCATACCTTAAGACTCGTGAAAAAAAAATCAAGAAAATCGCTTTTTTTTTCTGTATGAAACTTGTGATCTAGTACAGTCAGCCTTACAAACACTTCGTTTTCTCTTACATTAAGACCTCAGAAGGCCAGGAGAGAACGATATGATCAGAGCGGTAATTATTATACTTTGGGTCTGACCGCAACCACTCGTCGCTTTATGGCCTATTTTATTCATTCTAGACTTTCTTTATGTCATATTAGATCAATTGTGATAGATAAATAAGCCGTAATGTTGATATCAGCGTAATAATGAAGCATATTCCCCAGCATAAAACCATTTATATCAGAAACCTATTCACCAGTGTTGCCATAGTTAATAACAGTAACACAAGGGTACTTAGTGTGGTGGAGTGACGAAAATTTGAACATTTTTCTTTTTTTGAAATACGCGAAGTATACAGTTACTTGTGGAAATGCAGAAAGTCCTGTAGTTGACAGTGGTCGTAATATACAAACGGAAAGCAAATATTCTTCCGGAAATCTTTCTTAACCAGTCGCCCTACCATAGCCAACAATAGTGATAAAATAACATTTGATCTGGTGGAGGTGGGAAAAATTTAGGGCTTTCGTTCGTTATAGTAGGAACTGCCAGAATAACTGGGAAAGTTGGGAGATGGAGTTTACCTGGAGATTACCTGGAGAGAGTTCCGGGGGTCAAAGAATAGTGGTCAACAGATTTAAATCGGAGGCTGCCATAGTGAAGAGCTCTGTTCCACAAGGCACAGTACTCGCCCCCATCTTATTCCTCATCCTCATATCAGACATAGACAGAGATATACACCACAGCACCGTATCATCCTTTGCGGATGATACTAGGATCTGCATGAAGCTGTCATCTGCTGAGGACAGATAAAAACAAAGTTTTCCAGAGGGCAACGGAAAATAATATGATGTTCAATGAGGACAAATTCCAACTACTCCATTATGGAAAACTGGAGGAGATAATAACTAGAACAGAGTAAACTATAGACCCTGGCCATACAATAGAGCGGAAAAATAATGTAAGGGACCTGGGAGTAGTAATGTCTGAGGATCTCACTTTCAAGGATCACAACAGTGCCACGATCACAAGTGCAAAGAAAATGATAGGACGGATAATGAGAACGTTCAAAACGAGAGATGCCAACCCAATGATGATCCTTTTCAAATCACTTGTTCTCTCTAGGCTGGAATACTGCTGTACATTAACATCTCCATTCGAAGCAGGTGAAATTGCAGATCTAGTGTACAGAGATACTTTAATGCACGTATAAGTTCTGTCAAGCACCTTAACTACTGGGAATGCTTGGAAGCACTTGACTTGTACTCGTTGGAACGCAGGAGGGAGATATATATCATAATATACACTTGGAAAATCCTGGAAGGAATGGTCCCGAATCTGCACACAGAAATCACTCCCTACGAGAGTAAAAGACTGGACAGGCGGTGCAAAATGCCCCCAATTAAAAGTAGGGGCACCATTGGTACACTAAGAGAAAACACCATAAGTGTCCGGGGCCCAAGACTGTTCAACAGCCTCCCATCAAGCATTAGGGGAATTACCAATAAACCCCTGGCTGCCTTCAAGAGAGAGCTGGACAGATACCTAAAGTCAGTGCCGGATCAGCCGGGCTGTGGCTCGTACGTTGGGCTGCATGCGGCCAGGAGTAACAGCCTGGTTGATCAAACCCTGATCCACCGGGAGGCCTGGTCATGGACCGGGCTGCAGGGGCGTTGATCCCCGGAATAACTTCCAGGTAAGTCACTGGTTTCTCCAACATGCAAGTTACGCCTTTTTGTATCAAACTGATCACATATTACTCTGCTAAATAATACGTATTCCAGTAGTCCTTTACACGAGCTAGTTTAAATCACCGGCCTGGTGGCTAACGCTCTTGCCTCACACGGCAAGGGCGTGGGTTTGATTCCCAGCCAGAGTAGAAACACTGGGCGTGTTTCTTTACACCTGTTGTCGATGTTCCCCATCAGTAAAATGGGTACCTGGGTGTTAGTCTACTGGTGTGAGTCGCATCCTGGGACACTGACCTAATTTGCCCGAAATGCTGAGCATAACAAGGGGCTTTCTATATAGTAGTATGTCACTGATGTCAACAAGGCCTGTATACCATGTACACGTACTTGTAGTAAATAAAGATAAAAAAAGTGATCCACTGACCGGATTCGTCCGGATTCGTGAACTCATGACCGGATTCTAATCTGACAGTTTTCTAGGTGCCCTTAACATCCAACCGGATTGAAAAACAAAGTAAGGTATCCCCTGACTGGTAAGTTTATTCAGGTATACACAAATACAGTTACATAGACCAATACACAAATACAGTTACATAGGCCAATCCTTTAGACTGATTAGTGGCTCGCTAAACACAGAGTCGTATTGAGACTTCAGTATCTCACTCATTGCTTTGTTGTCATCTGCGTAAGTTCCATATTGTCTGAGCAAGGGCCCAATACCAGATGTGATTTTTGCCTTGTCTGCCTTGTTTTTGGAGGAAGAAGTGATATACTTTACATAGTATTAGTAACTGAAATAAACTCGTAGAGCGTACATTCACCTACCTCAAAACAGAGACAATAGTATTTACTGACCCCAGACAGGCAGTGAATCACAGAGCATAGCCAGGATAAGGAGGAGGATGTGGATAGTGGCTCGTTGCGGTCGTGGACGGATGGTCACTTTTACAGCCTCATACAACTGACCAGCGTCACATGCCGTCACACACAACCTTCCTGCTTCACCTGCCATCGTCACACACCCGGAGGTTTCCTGTTGGAATGAACTTACATGTGAGACCTGCTGTTCTAAATACAAAGTTTAACTAACATATTCCAGTTACAAACTAAGGATACATCAGAGGAATATAGAATGGAGTTTTATTTCTTTGATGTTAAAAAGACCTAATTAGTAATAATTAAATTTACTTTTTAATTATGTTAAATCTACATAAACATCAGCACAAAATCTAAAACAATTATTCGTTTACTGAAATCACTATATGAATATATAATAGTTTGTATAGCTAAATGGAAGAAAGACTAAATAAATCTTATCTTAAAATCTAAACAGTCAAAATAAATGTCTGGAATATCGAAATAAAAAATAAAATGGTTTGAAAACATACAGAACCGACAGAGAGTGACAATCTCCTGTCGGAAGATTAAGGAACTGCTTCACAAATATCGGTCTTGTTCAGGATGGTATAATGTAATGCAAGACATGTAGAAGTAAGTTCAGGTGATCAGTCCCTCAGTCTTGAAAAGTGTTCAGTCCCTTAGTCTTGATGGACTAAAATTTATCAAGACTGAAAATCTCCACAAACAACATCATTATGTGTTCTGCTGTCTCCAGTATTATTCTCTGCACTCTGTGTTTGTTCAGGTGAAGAACAGTGGGATACCTGTGAGTAGTGTTCTCGGTGCCAGAGCTGCTCATCAAAGGAAGCCAACTTTTCACACCTAGGTGTGAAAATTCACACCTATGTGTTAATGACCCTAACCTCACCCCCGCCCGGCAATGACCTCCCCCTCTGCCCGCCCACCTGCGTCGGCCCGCCCACACCTGCCTACCCATCCCTTTACTCCCAGATCGCCCCCGCTCTTCGGATTAATTTTTTCGAATTATTGGGGGGTGAATTTTTCGAATTTTTGAGTTTTACCGACTTTTCGAGAATGTTGCCAGATCTCGAGAATACCATCAAATTTTGACTTTACCCTCCACTTCCTCAGATCAAGCTTTACCTCAATTTTTCGAATTTTTGCTTTACCCTCTACTTCCTTGGAATAAGATTTACTTTGATTTTTCGATTTTTTAGTCACCCTTTACTTCCTTGGATCAAATTTTTCGAATTGGGGGGATTTTTAGATTTTTTTTTTTACTTTACCGTTAATTTCCACGGATCAAGACCTCCATTGAATAAACGAATGTTTCCCCTTTTTCCTCAAATTTTCGATTTTTCTCTATATTCTTGTGCTCTCCATCTCCTTGGATCAAGTTTTAACCCCCTTATTTCCTCAAAATTTAGATTTTTTCAATTTTTTCTCAATATCAATAATACAAAGAAAAATACTTGAGTTATCCTCGCCTTCCTCGAATCAAGACCTTCCTCTCCATCTCACTTACACCTCCCAATACCCACTTCCATCTCCCTCAAATCCCTGCATCATCTCCTTGGATCAAGATCACCCTCCCTATCTCCCACCCTTCACCTCTCCTCTTCACTTCCATCACCCATACCCTCTAAGCCTAATATTCCTGCTCCTTCTCCTTGGATCATCTTTTTACTCCAAATTGAATGTACCACCAAATTACCTCATTTTTTTACTTTACCCTACAGGTAACCCTTGAAATTTCTCCATGCTCCATCTCCATGGATCAAGATTTACTCCATATAAAATATACCACCAAATGGTGGACATGTTTTGAGTTCCTCCCATAGGTACCCTTTAAAATTTTCGAATTTTGACTCCCCCCCCCATCTCCCCTACACCTCACCTCTTCACATCCACACACCCATCACCCAGCATCTCACTCCCCCCTCACTCATAAACCTCAACATTTCACAACACCTAAACATCACACTACCCAACTATTGCCTCGTGTCTACAACCTCCGGGTCCCAGGTATTGGGGGTTCACCTTCCAATCTTTTCCAGTTTATCATAGCTTTTCACTTCTATATTTTCTTTTTAAAACATTCACACATTACCTTTATTTTCACTAAAATTTACACAAAATCTGCATGTTTCATTAAAATTCTAATACAATCCTCTCCATACCCATCTCCTTGAATCCACATAGAGACATTAACATTATTATACTCACTACTCATAACCTACAACATTTCACAACACCCAAACATCTCACTATTACTTTCCTGTTGACTTAAGTGAACTAAAAGTGCGTCATGTTAGAACAACTGTGATCATGCCAGGTTGGGTGTGACGTCACTGACAGCCAATGTGGTCTTATCTGAGTTACCTCAGATAAGATCACAGGTCACCCAATGAACTGACCACCTCCATCTCACCCACAATTCACAACATTTAACCTTCACTTGTCTCATTAATTCCCGCAAAAACAGAACACCCACAACACTTACAATTTTTTGCTCTTACAAGAAAAAAGATACATGACACACACTATTCACCCTCAATTCACCTGTCTCAATTCAACAAAAAGATACAAATTCCACTCATAACTGACAATTCTCCCGTTCTTATCTCACTCATAACCCACAAATACCACAACCCAAAACACCCACAACTTAAACCTCTTTTTGGTATCTCTAGTTCAACAACAACACCCACTACCCACAACCCACAATTTTCACTTGTTTCAGTTTTTACATGTCACGAATTAAGATTTCGGCAATACAACAAAATATTTCACTTGGCACAATTTTACATATTTCGAATTAAGATTTCGTTAACATGACAAAAGATTCACTTACCTCAATAACTTCCACTCTCTACACCATCCAACTCTCCTCAACTCTACACTTCTGTTGGCTGGCAAAGACTGCCTGCGATTCTTATCTGAGTTTCCTCAGATAAGAATGACAGATCACCCTCCAAGTGCCTGAGGTCATAAACTTGCTCTCTCTCTCTCTACAACTTTGAGGCCCAGTCCCTGGACCCATTATGTACCTCTGTAATCTTTTGACTACCGCCCACAGGATGGGTATGGGGTGCATAATAAACATATTAAACTAACTAACTCTCTCTACACACACACACACGTACACACACACACACACCCACACACACACACACACACACACACACACACACACACACACACGCACACACACACACACACACACACACACACACACACACACACACACACACACACACACACACACACACACACCCACACCCACACACACACACACACACACACACACACACACACACACACACACACACACACACACCGGGGACAGGAGCTTTGACTCGACCCCTGCAACCTCAACTAGGTGAGTACCCACATGGTGGGCACACTGGCCGAGGTGGTAAGAAGAGCTCACTCGAGCAGAGCAAAGTTACTGGTTATGGGAGATTTCAACCACAGGGAGATCGACTGGGAAAACCTGGAGCCACACGGGGGTCCCGAAACATGGAATGCCAAGATGATGGATGTGGTACTGGAAAACCTCATGCATCAGCATGTTAAGGACACTACCAAAGAGAGAGGGGAGGATGAACCAGCAAGACTGGACCTTATGTTCACCCTGAGTAGCTCAGACATTGAGGACATCACATATGAGAGGTCCCTTGGAGCTAGTGATCACATGGTTCTGTGTTTTGAATACATAGTAGAATTACAAGTAGAGAGAGTAACAGAGTTGGATAGGAAAAGCCAAACTACAAAAAGGAGGACTACACAGGTATGAGGAACTTATTGCAGGAGGTTCAGTGGGACAGAGAATTGGCAGAAAAGTCAGTAAATGAAATGATGGAATATGTAACAACAAAATGCAGGGAGGCAGAAGAAAGATTTGTTCCCAAGGGCAATAAAATAATGGGAAGACCAAAGCGAGTCCTTGGTTTACCCGAAGGGGTATGGAGGCAAAAACTAAGTGCAACAGAGAATGGAAAAGATACAGGAGGCAAAGGACCAAGGAAAATAAAGAGACTAGTTAAAGAGCCAGAAATGAGTATGCACAGATAAGGAGGGGGGGCCCAGCGACAGTACGAAAACGACATAGCATGGAAAGCCAAGTCTGACCCAAAACTGCTGTATAGCCACATTAGGAGGAAGACAACAGTCAAAGACCAGGTGATCAGGCTGAGGAAAGAAGGTGGGGAACTTACCAGAAGCGATCAAGAGGTATCTGGAGTCTACCTGGAGGTTATTCCGGAGATCAACGCCCCCCGCGGTCCGGTCCACGACCAGGCCTCTCTGTGGATCAGGGCCTGATCAAACAGGCTGTTACTGCTGGTCACACGAAGGCCAACGTACGAACCACAGCCCGGCTGATCCGGCACTGACTTGAAGTATCTGTCCAGCTCCCTCTTGAAGGCAGCCAGGGGCCTATTGATAATTCTCCTTATGCTTGGTGGGAGGCTGTTGAACAGTCTTGGGCCCCGGACACTTATGGTGCTTTCTCTTATTGTACCAATGGCGCTCCTACTTTTAATTGGGGGTATTTTGCATCGCCTGCATCTTTGACTTTCGTAGGGAGTGATTTCTGTGTGCAGATTCGGGACCATTCCTTGTAGGATTTTCCAAGTGTAGATTATGATATATCTCTCTCTCCTGCATTCCAACAAGTACAAATAAAGTGCTTCCAAGCATTCCCAGTAGTTCAGGGGCTTGATAGAACTTATATGTTCACAGTGGAGACAGGAAGGCCTCTGGGTGGACAGAACAGAAGGGGGCGCCAACAAGGAATATACCAACAAAGTGTTAGATGACACACACAACTGAGGAGTAGGTGAAGAAGCTGCTAAGGGACCTTGATACCTCAAAGGCAATGGGACCAGACAACATCTCTCTGTGGGTCCATAGAGAGGGAGCAGAAATGCTGTGTGTGCCACTAACCACAATCTTCAACACATCCCTTGTAACTTGGCAACTACCTGAGGTATGAAAGATGGCAAATGTAGTACCCATATTTACAAAAGAAGACAGAAAAGAGTCACTAAACTATAGACCAGTGTCACTGACGTGTATAGTATACAAAGTCATGGAGAAGATTATCAGGAGAGTGGTGGAGCACATGGAATGGAACAAGAGTATAAATGCCAACCAGCATGGATTTATGGAAGGCAAATCCTGTGTCACAAACCTACTGGAGTTTCGTGACAAAGTAGCAGAAGTAAGACACGACAGAGAGGGGTGGGTTGATTGAATCTTCTTGGAATGCAAGAAGGCCTTCGACACAGTTCCTCACAGGAGATTGGTGCAGAAGCTAGAGGATCAGGCGCATATAACAGGAAGGGAGCTGCAATGGATCAGAGAATACCAGACAGGGAGGCAACAACGAGTCATGTTACGTGATAAGGTATCACAGTGGGCACCTGTGACGAGCGGGGTCCCACAGGGGTCGGTCCTAGGACCAGTGCTATTTCTGGTATATGTGAATAACATGATGGAAAGGTTAGACTCAGAAGTGTCCCTGTTTGCAGATAATGTGAAGTTAATGAGGAGAATTAAATCAGGTGAGGATCAGGTAAGACTTCAAAGAGATCTGGACATGCTGGACACCTGGTCCAGCAACTGGCTTCTCGAGTTTAACACAGCCAAATGGAAAGTCATGAAGATCGGGGAAGGGCAAAGAAGACCGCAGACAGAGTATAGGCTAGGTGGCTAATGACTGCAAACCTCGCTCAAGGAGATAGATCTTGGGGTGAGTATAACACCGAGCACGTCTCCGGAAGTACACATTAACCAGATAACTGCTGCAGCATATCATATGGGAGCCTGGCAAATCTGAGAATAGCGTTCCGATACCGTGTACGTCAGGCCCAAATTGGAGTATGAAGCACCTGTTTGGAACCCACACTTGATCAAGCACGTCAAGAAGTTAGAGAAAGTGCAAAGGTTTGCGACAAGGTCAGTTCCAGAGCTAAGGGAAATGTCCTACGAAGAAAGGCTAAGGGAATTCGGCCTGACGATACTGGAGAACAGGAGGGTCAGGGGAGACATGATAACAACATACCAACTACTGCTTGGAATAGACAAGGTGGACAGAGACAGGATGTTCCAGAGAGGGGACAGAAACAAGGGGTCACAATTGAAAGTTGAAGACCCAGATGAGTCAGAGGGATGTTAGAAAATATTTCTTCAGTCATAGAGTAGTCAGGAAGTGGAATAGCCTAGCAAGTGAGGTAGTGGAGGCAGGAACCATACAAAGCTTTAAGATGAGGTATGATAAAGCTCATGGAGCAGGGAAAGAGAGAACCTAGTAGAACTCAGTGAAGAGGCGAGGCCAGGAGCTGAGTCTCGACCCCTGCAACCGCAATTAGGTGAGTACACATAAACATACTTTTCTCATTAACCATTAAGAAATATTCTCACATCAACAACTTCAGAACTCTCTCTTACGTCATTTGAGCAACACCAAATGACTCTCATACATTATATGAACACCTCCCAAACACATACATCATGTAAACACCACCAAAACACTCTCATACATCATTTGAACACCTTTGAATACTCTCAAACATCGTTGGAATAGTCTAAAATCACCAGAAACTAAGATCATCAACACCAACTAACACCCACTTTTATACACATCCCCCCAAATCACTATAACCAAGTGTGTTCTATGAACACAGTCATCTCAAAACCACTACCATCATCTAAGTATACCCAGCTCAAAACCACTAAGATCACAGAAAACACTCATTTTTATAAACATTCACACAAAAAATCACGGCCACCATCTCCATAACATATTTGTCAATATCTTACACTCACCTCACTACCACCAACACATGACATCACACCCCACATGACTGGTGACGTCACAGATAAGGCACCTTCTGTAACGTCACACTCCCGCCTGTGTTTACTTTAACCTTTCTTCGTAGGAACCAGCCTTGTTGCAAACCTTTGCACTTTCTCTAATTTCTTGATGTGGAAATAAGTCACTCTGTCTGACTTTTTTGGGTTATCCTAGGTTCTCTACACATATGCTGCTATGTATGATAATTCTATGTAACTGTATTTGTGTATACCTGAATAAACTTACTTACTTACTTACTTAGGTGTGGGTTCCAAATTGGTGCCACATACTCCAGTATGGACCTGACGTACAGAGTGTATAGAATCTTGAATGATTCCTTACTGAGGTATTGGAACGCTATTCTCAAGTTCGCCAGGCGCCCATATGCAGCAGCAGCGAAAAAAAAATGTAAGTGTTGTGGGTGTCCTGTTTTTGTGGATATTATTGAGACAAGTGAATCCTTTGTCGTATTAACGAAAGCTTAATTCGTAATATGTAAAATTGTGACAAGTGAAAGATTTTGTTATATTTGCCGAAAAAGCGGAATTTTTTTGGGTTATCCTGGGTTATGAGAGGAATTATGTATTAGTGTCATTAAACATTTGAGAAAAAAATTGTACCGAAAGAGGAAAAATTGTGAATAAAATTGTGAGTTATGAGACGTGGGTATTAACGAAAATGAGGATTTTTTTGGGTTTTCCTGGGCTAAGAGTAAAATTGTGTATTAATGACATTAAACATTTGACAAAAAACTTGATGAATTAGTAAAAACGGGAAAAATTGTGAGTTATGAGTGGAATTTGTATCTTTTTGTTGAATTGAGACAGGTGAATTGAGGGTGAATAGTGTGTGACATGTATCTTTTTTCTTGTATTAGGGAAAAATTGTAAGTGTTGTGGGTGTTCTGTTTTTGTGGGTATTAATGAGACAAGTGAAGGTTAAATGTTGTGAGTTGTGGGTGAGATGGAGGTGGTCAGTTCATGGGGTGACCTGTGATCTTATCTGAGGTAACTCAGATAAGACCACATTGGCTGTCAGTGACGTCACACCCAACCTGGCATGATCACAGTTGTTCTAACATTACGCACTTTTAGTTCACTGAAGTTAACAAGAGGAAAGTAATATTGAGATGTTTGGGTGTTGTGAAATGTAGGTTATAAGTAGTGAGTATAATAATGTTAATCTCTCTATGTGGATTCAAGGAGATGGGTATGGAGAGGATTATATTAGAATTTTGATGAAATATACCCACTGCCTCACGAACTTCCCACACACTCACAACTGGCTCTTCCTCACTCCTACAAGATAGTATTCCTCCTTGCCCTATACACGAAATCACAGCTTCCCTATCTTCACCAACATTTAACAATTCCTCAAAATATTCCCTCCATCTTCCTGATACCTCTTACTCTCCGTTTAATAACTCTCATCTCCTATTTTTAACTGTCAAATCCTCAACTTACTAATCTCACTCCAAAACTTTTTCTTATTTTCAACAAAATTTGTTGATAACATCTCACCCACTCTCTCATTTGCTCTCTTTTTAGATCGCTTCACCACTCTCTTAACCTCTCTTTTTCTCTCCATATAGTCTTCCCTCCTTGTATCACTTCTACTTGGTAAAAACCTCTCATATGCTAACTTTTTCTCCCTTACTACTCTCTTTACATCATCATTCCACCAATCCCTCTTCTTTCCTCCCGCATCCACTTTCCTGTAACCACAAACTTCTGCTGAAAATTCTAACACTACATTCTTAATCCTACCCTATACATCTTCCACAGCATTGCCTATACTCTCACTAGCCCATCTATCCTCCAATAGTTGTTTATATCTTACCCTAACTGCCTCCTCTTTCAGTTTATACACCTTCACCTCTCTCTTACTTGCTGCTTCTATTTTCCTTGTATCCCATCTACTTTTTACTCTCACTGTAGCTAGAACTAAAAAGTGATCTGATATATCTGTGGCCCTTCTATAAACATGTACATCCTGAAGTCTACCCAATAGTCTTTTATCTACCAATACATAGTCAACAAACATAGTCATTACGCCCAACAGCATATCTTGTATACTTATTTATCCTTTTTTTCTTAGAATGCGTATTACCTATAACTAAACCCCGTTCTATACAAAATTCAATCAAAAGGCTCCCATTATCATTTACACCTGGCACCCCAAACTTACCTACCACACCCTCTCTAAATGTTTCTCCTACTTCAGCATTTAGGTCCCCTATCACAATTATTCTTTCACTTGGTTCAAAGGTTCCTATACATTCACTTAACATCTCCCAAAATCTCTCTCTGTTCTCTACACTCCTTTCTTCTCCAGGTGCATACACGCTTATTATGACCCACTTTTCACATCCGACCTTTATTTTAATCCACATAATCCTTGAATTTACACATTTATATTTCCTCTTCTCTTTCCATAACTGATCCTTCAACATTATTGCTACCCCTTCCTTAGCTCTAACACTCTCAGATACTCCTGACTTGATCCCATTTATTTCTCCCCGCTGGAACTCCCCTACCCCCTTCAGCTTTGTTTTACTTATAGCCAGGACATCCAACTTCTTTTCATTCATAACATCAGCAATCATCTCTTTCTTATCATCCGCACTATATCCACGCACATTTAAGCATTTCAGTTTTATAAAGTTTCTCTTCTCATTTTTAGTAAATGTGTACAGGAGAAGGGGTTACTAGCCCATTGCTCCCGGCATTTTAGTCGCCTCATATGACACGCATGGCTTACGGAGGGAAGATTCTTTTCCACTTCCCCATGGACAATAGAAAAAAAACAAGAGCTACTAGGAAAAAAAGAAAAACCCTAGATGTGTGTATGTATATACATACATACGTGTATGTATATACAGGTTTCTGTTTCACAGTCATCTGGCAGGACGGTAGTACTTCCCTGGGTGGTTGCTGTCTACCAGCCTACTACCTATAAAAGAAAAATATGAAAGTGAAAAGTTATTATAAATTGGAAAAGATTGGAAGGTGAACCCCCAATACCTGGGGCCCGGAGGTTGTAGACACATGAGGCAATAGTTGGGTAGTGTGATGTTTAGGTGTTGTGAAATGTTAAGGTTTATGAGTGAGGGGGGAGTGAGTTGCTGGGAGATGGGTGTGTGGATGTGAAGAGGTGAGGTGTAGGGGAGATGGGGGGGTGGAAGTCAAAATTCGAAAATTTCAGGGGTACCTATGGGAGGAACTCAAAACATGTACATTTTATATGGAGTAAATCTTGATCCAAGGAGGTGGAGCATGGAGAAATTTTAAGGGGTGCTTGTTGGGATAAAGTAAAAAAAATCGAGATAATTTGGTGGTACATTCAGTTTGGAGTAAAAAGATGATCCAAGGAGAAGGAGCAGGAATATTAGGCTTAGAGGGTATGGATGATGGAAGTGAAGAGGGGAGGTGAAGGGTGGGAGATAGGGAGGGTGATCTTGATCCAAGGAGATGATGCAGGGATTTTGGGAAGATGCAAGTGGATGGTGGGAGTTGTAAGTGAGATGGAGAGGAAGATCTTGATTCGAGGAAGGCGAGGATAACTCAAGTATTTTTCTTTGTATTATTGATGTCGAGAAAAAAATTGAAAAAAAAAAAAATCTAGATTTTGAGGATAAAGGGGAAACTTTTGTTTATTCGATGGAGGTCTTGATCTGTGGAAATTGAGGGTAAAGTAAAAAAATCTAAAAATCCCTCCAAATTTGAAAAAAATATGATACGAGGAAATAGAGGGTGACTCAAAAATTAAAAAAAATCAAGGTAAATGTTTGTCCAAGGAAGTGGAGGGTAAAATTAAAATTTGATGGCATTCTCGAAATCTGGCAACATTCTCGAAAGTGGGTAAAACTCAAAAATTCAAAAAATCCACCACCCCAAAAATAATTTGATATGACGAGCGGGGGCGATTCGGGACTAAAGGGATGGGGTGGGGCTAGGGGCAGAGCAGGACTGGAAGTGGGGTGAGGTCAGGGTTGGGTGACACAGGTGGGTACGCAGCAGGAGGCACTGAAGAAGGGACAGAGGGGGTCTCGGGGTGCTGGGGCGGCGCGGGCGGGATGGCAGGGCAGGGCGTCGTGGGGAGGGGCGTTGCGAGGCGGTGGTTAGGTCAGGGTCATTAACACATAGGTGTGAATTTTCACACCTAGGTGTGAAAAGGCGGCATCCTTTGATGAGCCACTCTGGCACCAAGTACACTACTGCTGTGTATGTATGGATGTATAATCTGTTATATCTTGTAAAATTGTGCGGTACATTCTTGAAAGAAAATAACTTAGATCAAATCTGTCTTTACGTTGTCGCGTGCGGAGCTCCTCTCTGGACGTCGCACTCTTGCAGCGATGTACATGATACTGACGATGTAGACGACGATGACGAAAGGAAAAGCTGCCATATAGCTGCCAGTATCTAGAAGGACTCCCACGAGGGCGTTGCCCACAGGGGCACCGAGGTAGTATGACGCGTCCAAGAATCCCATCCGTAACGTACGACTGCCTGGTGTACATAGTAGAGTGATCTAGTGATAACAACTGTCTGGTGTACATAGTAGAGTGATCTAGAGATAACAACTGTCTGGTGTACATAGTACAGTGATCTAGAGATAACGTCTGTCTGGTGTACATAGTAGAGTGATCTAGTGATAACAACTGTCTGGTGTACATAGTAGAGTGATCTAGAGATAACGTCTGTCTGGTGTACATGGTACAGTGATCTAGTGATAACAACTGTCTGGTGTACATGGTACAGTGATCTAGTGATAACAACTGTCTGGTGTACATGGTGCAGTGATCTAGTGATAACAACTGTCTGGTGTACATGGTACAGTGATCTAGAGATAACGTCTGTCTGGTGTACATGGTACAGTGATCTAGTGATAACAACTGTCTGGTGTACATGGTACAGTGATCTAGAGATAACAACTGTCTGGTGTACATAGTACAGTGATCTAGTGATAACAACTGTCTGGTGTACATGGTACAGTGATCTAGTGATAACAACTGTCTGGTGTACATGGTACAGTGATCTAGTGATAGCAACTGTCTGGTGTACATGGTACAGTGATCTAGTGATAGCAACTGTCTGGTGTACATGGTACAGTGATCTAGTGATAACAACTGTCTGGTGTACATAGTACAGTGATCTAGTGATAACAACTGTCTGGTGTACATGGTACAGTGATCTAGTGATAACAACTGTCTGGTGTACATGGTACAGTGATCTAGTGATAACAACTGTCTGGTGTACATAGTACAGTGATCTAGTGATAACAACTGTCTGGTGTACATAGTACAGTGATCTAGTGATAACAACTGTCTGGTGTACATAGTACAGTGATCTAGTGATAACAACTGTCTGGTGTACATGTCTGGTGTACATGGTACAGTGATCTAGTGATAACGTCTGCCTGGTGTACATGGTACAGTGATCTAGTGATAGCAACTGTCTGGTGTACATGGTACAGTGATCTAGTGATAACAACTGTCTGGTGTACATAGTACAGTGATCTAGAGATAACGTCTGTCTGGTGTACATGGTACAGTGATCTAGTGATAACAACTGTCTGGTGTACATGGTACAGTGATCTAGTGATAACAACTGTCTGGTGTACATGGTACAGTGATCTAGAGATAACGTCTGTCTGGTGTACATGGTACAGTGATCTAGTGATAACAACTGTCTGGTGTACATAGTACAGTGATCTAGAGATAACGTCTGTCTGGTGTACATGGTACAGTGATCTAGTGATAACAACAGTCTGGTGTACATGGTACAGTGATCTAGTGATAGCAACTGTCTGGTGTACATAGTACAGTGATCTAGTGATAACAACTGTCTGGTGTACATAGTACAGTGATCTAGTGATAACAACTGTCTGGTGTACATGGAACAGTGATCTAGTGATAACCATCACTGTGTTGACACACTCCTACAACCATCACTGTGTTGTGACACTCTCCTACAACCATCACTGTGCTGTGACACTCTCCTACAACCATCACTGTGTTGTGACATACTCCTACAACCATCACTGTGTTGTGACACACTCTTACAACCATCACTGTGTTGTGACACTCTCCTACAACCATCACCGTGTTGTGACACATTCCTACAACCATCACTGTTTTGTGACACTCTCCTACAACCATCACTGTGTTGTGAAACTCCCACAACCATCACTGTGTTGTGACACACTCCTACAACCATCACTGTTTTGTGACACACTCCTACAACCATCACTGTGTTGTGACACTCTCCTATAACCGTCACTATGTTGTGATACTCTCCTACAACCATCACTGTGTTGTGACACACTCTCCTACAACCAACACTGTGTAGTGACACACTCTCCTACAACCATCACTGTGTTGTGACACACTCTCCTACAACCATCACTGTGTTGTGACACACTCTCCTACAACCATCACTCTGTTGTGATACACTCTCCTACAACCATTACTGTGTTGTGACACTCTCCTACAACCATCACTGTGTTGTGACACTCTCTTACAACCTTCACTGTGTTGTGGCACTCTCCTATAACCATCACTGTGTTGTGACACTCTCCTACAACCAACACTGTGTTGTGACACTCTCCAACAACCAACACTGTGTTGTGACTCACTCTCCTACAACCATCCCTGTGTTGTGACACACTGTCCTACAAACATCACTGTGTTGTGACACTATCCTACAACCATCCCTGTGTTGTGACACACTGTCCTACAAACATCACTGTGTTGTGACACTGTCCTACAACCATCAGAGTGTTGTGACACTCTCCTACAACCAACACTGTGTTGTGACACTCCTACAACCAACACTGTTTAGTGACACACTCTCCTACAACCATCACTGTGTTGTGACACACTCTCCTACAACCATCACTTTGTTGTGACACACTCTCCTACAACCATTATTGTGTTTTGACACTCTCCTACAACCATTACTGTGTTGTGACACTCTCCTACAACCTTCACTGTGTTGTGACACTCTCCTACAACCTTCACTGTGTTGTGACACACTCTCCTATAACCATCACTGTGTTGTGACACTCTCCTACAACCAACACTGTGTTGTGACACTCTCCAACAACCAACACTGTATTGTGACACACTCTCCTACAACCATCCCTGTGTTGTGACGCACTGTCCTACAACCATCACTCTGTTGTGACACACTCTCCTGTAACCATCACTGTGTTGTGACACTCTCCTACAACCAACAGTGTGTTGTGACACTCCTACAACCAACACTGTGTTGTGACACTCTTCTACAACCATCACTGTGTTGTAACACTCTCCTACAACCATCACTGTGTTGTGACGCACTGTCCTACAACCATCACTCTGTTGTGACACACTCTCCTGTAACCATCACTGTGTTGTGACACTCTCCTACAACCAACAGTGTGTTGTGACACTCCTACAACCAACACTGTGTTGTAACACTCTCCTACAACCATCACTGTGTTGTGACGCACTGTCCTACAACCATCACTGTTGTGACACACTCTCCTGTAACCATCACTGTGTTGTGACACTCTCCTACAACCAACAGTGTGTTGTGACACTCCTACAACCAACACTGTGTTGTGACACTCTTCTACAACCATCACTGTTGTAACACTCTCCTACAACCATCACTGTGTTGTGACACACAACTACAACCATCACTCTGTTGTGACACACTCCTACAAACATCACTGTGTTGTGACACTGTCCTACAAACATCACTGTGTTGTGACACACACTCCTACAACCATCACTGTATTGTGACACGCAGTTTGATCCTTGGCACTGGTGGAAACGTTGGGAATGTTTCCTAACACTTGCTGCCCCTGTTCACCTAGCAGTAGGTAGGTACCTGGGTGTTAGTTGACTGTTGTGGGTGGCATCCCCGGGGGATATGCCTTCGATAGGGCTGGTCTTTGAAATGAGCTTAGGTAGGATAACAGCTCTTAGCTGTAATCCTACAACTTAGCAGTGGATACAAACACACCTCTATGATCATACTCAGACACACAGCTGTAAACATTCTCAGATACACAGCTATAAAAATTCTCAAACACACCTCTACAAACACTCAGACACACAGCTTTAATCATAGTCATACACACAGCTATAATCATACTCAGACATACAGCTCTGATCATACTCAGACACACAGCAATAAACATTCTCAAACACAGATATAATCATACTCAGACACAGAGCTATAATCATTCTCAGTCACACAGCTATAATCATACTCATGTCAGTAGTGTTACTGTGTACTGTGTAGCATACTTAGATAATCTCAGCTACTATATAGATATGTTCCCTTGTTAAATGTGACTTCACGAGACCCATCATATATCTGCTAGGCATAGACCGGACTCTAGACTCTTAATTATACTCCTCTAAGACATCCAAAGTGTGTATTTTTTACTCCAATATCTCCTCACGAACCCCCACGACACTCAGACACACAGCTATAAACATTCTCAGAGACACAGTTATCAGTGTGGAAAATTTCGTTCGAATTTTGCAATCGTTACATACGTCCCCCCACTCCTGTACAGAGTGAGAAAACTGAAACGTGAGAAAAATGATAAAAT
This sequence comes from Cherax quadricarinatus, assembly GCF_038502225.1. Classification (NCBI taxonomy): domain Eukaryota; kingdom Metazoa; phylum Arthropoda; class Malacostraca; order Decapoda; family Parastacidae; genus Cherax; species Cherax quadricarinatus. The sequence continues at coordinate 23,917,290 of NC_091304.1, forward strand.
TCACCAGTGTTTTGTACGTGATGGACAAATTCTAGTAAGAAAAAGAAATGTAGGCCGTGTGTACTATATTACAAATGAAAATGAACTAGCAAACTTCCTTCATAATGCAAACATTACAGAGTCTGACTGATATTAGTGACCAAATCATTGTACTACGTTAGTGTATGTTATTATTCCATTATTGAACTAATCCCTGTACTATCACCTCCTGGATAGTATTTACTACCTTATTATCCCAGGTGTCCCACACAGTTCCTTGTGTGACCCAATTTGTGTTATCTTCCCAGATTTCCCTTTCACAATTTATTACTTGTTAATAAGATACTCTTTAATAATATCTGTATTACCATTTATTCCAACTTAAGCACTGTTATAATTCTTCTATGATCTTACTTAATTTTCCCTTTGCTCCTAAACTACAAATAACAAACTAGTGTATGCTCCTACTACACTACAGTACAATTCCTTGTACCATCTTCCACTAACTAGTATCAACTACCTCAAATAATATTTCTTTAGTGATATCAATTGCTCAAACTTTACGTTATATGGCAAATCTTACTCTCAGATTAATTTCATATCATAGTGTCAATCTATTTAAAGGTTGTTTTACCACTACTTAATTTAGTCCCTTTTTACATTTTCCTGAAATAATTCTCTATATATATCAATACATTGTACTGACCTTTATTCAGTAATTGCTATACTCCTTGTTCTAACAACAATTAAAGAGCAACTTTCAGGAGATTTAATATTTTTTCCCCTCTTGTCCATATAGTCACATTAAAATACTCCAGATGCTATTGACTACCTCAGGTGCTACTGACTACCTCAGGTGCTACTGACTACCTCAGGTGCTACTGACTACCTCAGGTGCTACTGACTACCTCAGGTGCTACTGACTACCTCAGGTGCTACTGACTACCTCAGGTGCTACTGACTACCTCAGGAATATCTCAGGTGCTACTGACTACCTCAGGTGCTACTGACTACCTCAGGTGCTACTGAATACCTCAGGTGCTACTGACTACCTCAGGTGCTATTGACTACCTCAGGTGCTACTGACTACCTCAGGTGCTACTGACTACCTCAGGTGCTACTAATTTTGTTTTAATACATTCTTGTTTTTAATGCATTCTTTTATTATTATATTCACTAGCTCCTTTATTCTAGCTGTAAATATCTACCGTAGTTCATAAACTCACATTTGTTCAAATAGTTAAGGTGCTATTAGATGCTTAATTGTATAACTGATTTATCTGTACCGTAATAATCCCTTTTTCTTTTAAATTTTTACAAGTTTTAGAATAATTACAGAGTCTTATTCATAAGTCTAATTGTAGATTCAATATAACTCTTACATTATTTTACTCAGAAAAATCTGGTTTGTAAAATTACTCTCATCCTAAAATTACAGGAATAGATCCTGATGTAAACTTTTTTACTAAATGAAATACAAGAATCAAATGGTAACTGAAATTACTATATAGCAGACCAAGCAAAGACATTACCCAGTGCAAACAATAACATATCTTTAACTATAATATCAGATCCTTGAACAAACATTATGATGACCTCACAATATTACTCAATTCCCTTCATTCCAATATATCAATCATCACACTCACAGAAACCTGGCTTAAGCCTGATATTACAGATGTCTATACCATTCCTGGCTACATGGTCATACACAACTGTAGAACAGACCAGCAAGGGGGAGGAACAGCTATATACTACTCAAATCAACCCGAATGCATCGATAAATCTTGCACAAGGGATGAACATGGAGAATATATCATAGCCAAATTTAAATCAAAAGACCTGCAAAAACCCCTCACAGTTATAAACTTATACAGAGTACCACTTTAGTGAAAAAACAGGAAACATGATTACTGATGCACAAATGAATAAAGACCACCTACTACTAACAAGAGATTTCAACATAAACATACTACACGACCAGGACCCACAAGTAACCACATTCACAAACAATATCTAAACCTACAAGAATCACCGAGACAAGCATCTCCTTAATAGACCACATCTGGACAAACACCATATCCCCTTTAAAATCAGGCATAATCACAGACAACACTACAGACCACTACCCAACCTTTCTCATAACTAATCTGGACAAACTGCCACAAGACATCACTAAAGTAATCTTCAGACTACATAACGAGACAGCAGTTAACAACTATATAGCAGCTATGAATAACATCGATTGGCAAAATGAGCTCAAAACATATACAGATATGAATGAATGTATAAATAATTTTCTAAAAAAAAGCCCAAAGCCTCTATAACAAACATTGCCCTTAAAAAACTAAACAGATCACAGCAAAGAGACTGAATAATTCCTGGCTAACACCAAGCATCCTCAAATCCATTAACACAGAGCACAAATATGAAAAACAGTATAATAACTAGAGAACAGTCTAAACGTTACTCGTCAGCACTTACCAGCCTGATAAGATCTAAAAAATTGTATTATGAAAATAGACTACATAATATCAAAGGTGATATAAAAAAAAAACTGGAAAACTCTATCTGAAATTCTTGGAAATAAAAAGTTATCCAAAAACAAAACAATCAGACTAACAAATTCAGATGAACCGCTACTCACACCTACTGAAACAGCAAACAGACTCATTGTTTTCTTCTCCACCATAGGTAAAAATTTAGCGAACAAAATACCAAGCGTAAACACTCGTCCATCAGACTACCTCATAGGTACCTACCCAAATACACTACTCCTAGCTCCAACCAACCCCATAGAACATACACTCATCATAAACACCCTTAAAAACAAGGCAGGAGACATAAACAACTTGCCTGCTTTTATGTACAAAAAAAGTTTCTCAAATATTGTCATCAATTATTGCAACGCTCTTTAACAAATCCATTGAATCAGCTACCTTCCCAACAATCCTCAAAATAGTGAGGATCACTCCGATCCACAAAGGAGGTGACCAAGCTGACTTGAATAACTATAGACCAATATCTAATTTACCACTGCTCTCTAAAATCTTTGAAAACATAATGCATAGACGGATCTATTCCTATCTCGTCTCACACAACATATTAAACCCTTGTCAGTTTGGATTCAGGAATAATAAAAGCACGAATGATGCTATCATACACATGCTAAAATTAATATATACTGCACTCGAAAAGAAAGAAGTCTCGCTGGGCATTTTCGTTGATTTACGTAAAGCTTTTGATACAGTCGACCATGAACTGCTGTACTCCAAATTAACGCACTATAGTATCAGAGGCCACTCCCTCAACTACCTAAAATCATACCTTAGTAACAGAACTCAATATGTGTATGCAAATGATGCAAACTCTTCCACCCAACCAATCACAGTAGGAGTCCCAAAAGGAAGTGTCCTTGGACCACTCCTTTTACTCATCTACATCAATGATCTACCGAATGCATCACAGCTACTCAAACCCATATTATTTGCAGATGACACTACGTATGTCTTTTCCCACCCAAACACGGTCATACTAGCAAACACAGTCAATGCCGAATTGCAGAAAATATCTGCCTGGATGATGACTAATAAACTTACCCTGAATACTTTTAAAACCTATTTCATTCAGTTTGGAAACAAGCTGCAAATGATCCGATTAGCATAACACTAAATGGATCATCAGTCACAAGACTCACAGAGGAAAAATTCCTAGGTATCCACCTTGACAGTAGCCTTAAGTTCCGGACACACATACAACAAATCACCAAGAAAATCTCCAAGACTGTAGGCATACTATTAAATATAAGGTACTACGTTCCACAATCAGCTCTCCTGGCACTGTACCATACACTCATATACCCTTATCTTACATATGGAATTTGTGCATGGGGATCAACAACATCCAATCACCTAAAACTCCGCATAACCCAGCAAAAGGCAGCAGTGAGAATGATAACGAATTCCCGTCAACATACTCCACCAATTTTCAAAAGTCTGAATCTGTTCACCATTAAGAACATCCACACTTATTCATGTGCCTACTACATACACTGAACAATACACGCAAATATAAACCCTCCACTCAAACTTCTCCTCACCAACTTAAACAGGACACATGACCACAACACAAGACACAGATCTCTTTTTGATATGCCTCGTGTCCATATCACACTGTGTAAAAACTCTATGCACATAAAGGGCCCTAAAATATGGAATTCATTACCAGAAGATATTAAAGTAACCCAGTCTGAAAATCAGTTTAAGACTCTTCTCAAAAGCCACTTAATCACCCTAGACTAAACGCTAAATACTCAGTACACACATACTCACCTATGTACTCCCACATCATAACTTCAACAATCACTTTGAATCTTTTATCCATTGCTGACAGGAATATAATTGAACCATTGTTTTCACAAAAAAACATTTTAGACTATATGAATATATCCTTTAACTCACTTATAATTAATAATCTACTGTTCAACTAAGAAATAATTACTGTCCTACTGTACAACTATGATAAAATCCTTAGTGTTAAGTAGTCAGTAAGCCAATAATGTTAAGTTGGCCCATAATGCCTAGGCATAATAGAGGCTCTTTTTGCACTGCAACCCACTATTGTAAATATAAAATCTCAATGTACTGTTTGCAAAGACAAAATAAATAAATAAATAAATAAAATAAGTTGTGGGAGTGAGAAGGGGGAGGCGATGCCTACTGAAGCCAGGTTTACCTGGAGTTTACCTGGAGAGGGTTTCGGGGGTCAACGCCCCCACGGCCCGGTCTGAGACCAGGCCTCATGGTGGATCAGGGTCTGATCAACCAGGCTGTAACTGCTGGCCGCACGCAAGCTGACGTATGACCCACAGCCCGGTTGGTCAGGTATTGACTTTAGGTGCCTGTCCAGTGCCTTCTTGAAGACAGCCAGGGGTCTATTGGTAATCCCCCTTATGTATGCTGGGAGGCAGTTGAAGTCTTGGAAATAACAAAAAAGGCACAATACCGTGACTGGAACGATACACAAATAACCCGCACATAAAAGAGAGAAGCTTACGACGACGTTTCGGTCCGACTTGGACCATTGACAAAGTCACACAGTGTGACTTTGTCAATGGTCCAAGTCGGACCGAAACGTCGTCGTAAGCTTCTCTCTTTTATGCGCGGGTTATTTGTGTATTAACAGTCTTGGGCCTCGGACACTTACTGTGTTGTCTCTCAGTGTACTCGTGGCGTCCCTGCTTTTCATCGGGGGAATGTTGCATCTCCTGCCGAGTCTTTTGCTTTCATATGCAGTGATTTTCGTGTGCAGGTTTGGTACCTATCCTTCCAGGACCTTCCAAGTGTATATTATCATGCATCTCTCTCGCCTGCTTTCGAGGGAATAGAGATCAAGGACCTTCAACCGGTGCCAAATTTATTATAATTTCTTAATTAGTAAGACTTAATTTGTAATGAAGCCCACAGACTTCATTACAGATTGTAGACAGCCTGTACTGTCTGCACAGACAGCCTATGCTGTCTGCCAGCTTAGTTCATATTTTGCGCCATTTAAGTGCTGCCTTCTGGGCCAGCCCAAAGTCTGTGGGATGCTGGTCCCACACACACTCACTCACTCAGCGGCCAAGCAGCAAGACAGAAGGCCTACTAGCTCTCTCCCTCGTGAGCATGGCCTTCCCGGCCATGGGCACAACACACAAGCCTGTGTACCCACCACTACATTGCAAATAAAGAAGAAGCCTCTGAAGACATCATTTACTCCCCGCTACCAGCATCACCTATTAATCGCGTTCACATTGGTAGCAGCGGTGGTTGCAGCAGTTGTGTTTGCCCGGAGAGAAGAGGTATGAAGTCATCTTCACTTTATCACCCTATACAAGAAGCATCCGTCTCTCAACGAGTTATTCTGATGTTGTGTCTGCACGTTTGAGCATCCAGACACAGGTACAAGCAGGATCTAGCCGAAATTTGCCTAATTTCTTCGAGAATTGTAAGTGGTGTCCCAATGACCCCACGCTACAGCATCCCACGCTGTTTCTCAAGTCACGTATTCAGCATCACTTGCATGTTCTGCTGCTGTTGTTCAGCTCAGCACAGCTATTTCAGCAAGCCAGAGGTGAGTTTTGTGGTGATTTCTGCATCCACTGTGCGTTTCGCCATGTTGTGGGTTTGAGAGGAGGAAGTGGCCAGATGCTCCCTCGCCATACACTCACCCACGCTCCTCGCCACCACACTACCATACACCACCATGCCATCACTCCCTCTGCTGTGTTTTCTGCTGTTTTTCATGTGAATTCTTTGCCAGTGCTGTGTATCCGAGTGCCCGAGGCCACTCGAAGCCATGTGGATCAGCAAGCCATGTAGATCAGCAAGCCACGTGGATCAGCAAGCCATGTGGATCAGCAAGCCACGTGGATCAGCAAGCCATGTAGATCAGCAAGCCACATGGATCAGCAAGCCACATGGATCAGCATGCCATGTACATCAGCAAGCCATGTGGATCAGCAAGACATGTGGATCAGCAAGCCACATGGATCAGCATGCCACGTAGATCCCAACGCCACGTGGGGTGTGGGCGATGTCACGTGGATCTACAAGCCACTTGAGCTACCAAGCCAGATGTCCCAGGCCTCATGTTGTGGGCTGCTGCCCGCATCACATTGACATCACCGATGCTGCTGCCCGACTTCATGACATCACAATGATTGCCTGATGTCACCTCGAGACGTCTGCTGACGTCACCTCGAGATGTCTGTTGATGTCACAATGCTGCTGACGTCACTTCACGACGTCACGCCTGACATCACATGATGTCACATCGAGTGTTCTAGCAATTATTTCAGTATTGTCGAGAAGATTGAGAGAAGATATATGTCGTGTGTTAATTAATTCCTCTCAGTCAGTTTTCTCACATGTTAGTGTATGGCTTAGTGTCAGTTTTGTGCACAGAAAAGCATCTTTTGCTAATTTAAGCCATGTTGTACCGCATGTACTGCGGGTGTGTGTAAAGTTTTCCATGTGTGCAGTGTGGTCTTGAGCCAGACCCCTGAGTAGCACCACTGTGTTAAGTCACCCGGTGTGACCAGCATGTTTGACAGCTGATATCAGTCAGCTCTGAGCGTTTGAGCCCCTTTGTACAGAAAGCTCTTATGCTCGTCGCTCATTGACATTCTGCAGAATCGTATGCTAAGATTCCAATTGAGATTTGTTTCACTTCACCTCCAGACCTTCAGAATGCAGTTATATGTAGAGACACAAGATTGGGGATGCTTAGACTAACCTCTGCTATAACTCCAACTGCCGAGAGAATGACACTCGTCAAGTTGCAGTTAGCCCTGTCGGCAGTCGCTGTGTCAGCCTCGTGTCACAAGCTTCAGTGAGCAGCCTGCACAAAGAAGATGTCACTTTGACTGCTAGCTTGCTCACTGCAGTCTGGTGTATGATGTTACGACTCCCAGATGTTTCGCCCAGTCGTCTCTGCCACGACTCGCTCCACGCTCGCCGGCAGTGACAGCCCAGCGACAGTACCAGTCGAGAAGTGTCCTCCTGAGTCGCTTGCCAGAAGTCCTGCCCAGTTGCCGAGTTTTGACGACGCCTCACTCGAGGGCACCAGCATGTCGTGCCCCAGATTGAGTGAAAACCTTTAGCGACTCCTACGATGACTGCTTCACCGTTCCAGAGGAGACCGTAACCTGTTACGTCACAGCTCAGCCGCAGCGATGTCTCCTGTGTTGCAGTATCTGTCCAGACTCAGGAAGGCATGCAGTGATGCCCATCGACGCTCACTGCCTATGACCACGATGTTTAGCACACCCCACATGGTTTTTTTTCTTCCCTCCCTGTAGGAAGTTTTTTTTTCCATGTCCATATGTATATACATGTTTTTATTTTGTGTTCTGTGCCCTGTTCCTACGAGAGAGAGACCGAGTTTTTTTTACTGCCAGACATGGTCGCGACGACCATGTGGCAGGTGGCCGAGCGTATGTAGACAGCCTGTACTGTCTGCACAGACAGCCTATGCTGTCTGCCAGCTTAGTTCATATTTTGCACCATTTAAGTGCTGCCCTCTGGGCCAGTCCAAAGTCTGTGGGATGCTGGTCCCACATGCTCTCACTCACTCAGCAGCCAAGCAGCAAGACAGAAGGCCTACTAGCTCTCTCCCTCGTGAGCATGGCCTTCCCGGCCATGGGCACAACACACAAGCCTGTGTACCCACCACGACATTACAAATAAAGTAAAGAAGCCTCCGAAGACGTTTATCATTGAACCCCGCTCTGCACCAGCATCACCTATTAATCGCGTTAACAAGATTAATGAAGTATTACTTATAAGTATTTAAGCTAAGTTAAGAGTTAGACAGATTTAGATTAGCTTAGTTTCTACACACGTATCCTACACAATAAAATGTCCTGGGTACTCCTTTTCCTGCCAAGAGTGCCCATGGAGTACTGCAGCCCGACTGTCCTTAGTCACAAAAAAAAAAAAGTGAGCTGCGGGCGACTTACCCGTGCGGCGGGCCTTGTATAAAGGTTATATCTCGCTATGGTAAGAGACAGCTGCAGGCAACTGCAGCTATCACGTCACACTGCCAAATATCAGAATCGAGGTACGTAGAATTAATTCAGGTAACCAGGAATGAGGTGGCAGGTCCTGGACTGAATTTCATAATTGACTTGAGAAGGATCACTAACCTAACTAGTCATAAACCCACAGACAACCTCTGTTCTACACAATAAACATTCTCAGACACACTAATATAAATACTCAGACACACTGCTATAAATATTCAGACACAGCTATAAACATTCTCAGACACAAAACTAAAAATATACTCTGACACAGCTATAATCATATTTAGACACAGGTATAAACATTCTCAGACACAGTTATAATCATACTCAGATACACTGTTATAATCATAGTCAGATACACAACTATAATCATACTCAGACACAGCTATAATCATGCTCAGACACACAGCTATAATCACACTCTGATACACAACTATAATCATACTGAGACACACTGCTATAATCATACTCATATGAACAACTATAATCATACTCAGACACAGCTATAATCATTTTCAGACACACAGCTATAATCACACTCAGATACACAACTATAATCATTCTCAGACACACTGGTATAATCAAACTAGATATACAACTATAATCATACTCAGACACAGCTATAATCATTTTCAGACACACAGCTATAATCACACTCAGATACACAACTATAGTCATACTCAGACACACAGCTATAATCATACTCAGACACACTGTTATATTCACATTCAGACACAGCTATAATGATATTCAGACACAGCTATAATGATACCCAGACACATCTATAATGATACCCAGACACAGCTATAATCATTCTCAGATACACTGCTATAATCATACTCAGACACACTGCTATAATCATAGACACACAGCTATAATCATTCTCAGACACACTGCTATAATCATACTCAGACACAGCTATAATCATCCTCAGACACACAGCTATAATCGTCCTCAGACACACACCTATAATCATACAACTAAACCGTGAACACAAGATAATACATACGTGGGTGAGACGTATCAGCCAGATGAGCGAAGCAGAGCATCAGGAGACCATGAGTGCCGCCGCTGAGAGAATACATGACTGACCCCAGAAGTGTGGTCTCCATGGACCAGCGCGGAGACAGGGCACAGACCAGGTATACAGCGGACTCCCCCAGGAGGCAGGTTATGGAGAAGATGAGGGGTACTCGACGACCCCAGCGGTCACTCCACGACCCCAGCACCAGCACCCACACCACCTGAGAAAAAAGACGTGTCCAGACGCAGATGTTCTATAACCACGTTAAAATATTTAATAAAGATAAGATACAATATTAAGACATTCCCAACATAATGTTTTAAAATATTCAGAAAAAAAAGCGACGATAAAAAACACTGAAGATAATATTAAAGTAGAATAATGCCAGCATTGAACAAAGCTGTGTAGATAAAGAGACTAAATTAAAACAAAAAACAAAAGAGTTGATTAGATAAGTCATTGAAACAGACTGACAAGAACACAAATTACGTATATCCAGTGCATATATATATATATATATATATATATATATATATATATATATATATATATATATATATATATATATATATATATATATATATATATATATATATATATATATATATATATATATATATATGTCGTGCCGAATAGGCAGAACTTGCGATCTTGGCTTAAATAACAACGCTCATCTTGTCATATAGGACAAGCGAAAATTTGTGTATGCAATAATTTCGCCAAAATCATTCTGAACCTAACGAAAAAAAATATATTTCACTGTGTTTGTTTAGAATTAAATTATTGTAAACAAATCTAAAATATATTTAGTTGGGTTAGGCTAAAATAAATTGTTCTTGTTATAATAAGGTTAGGTAAGTTTTCTAAAATTCTTTTGGTGCAAAATTATAAATTTTTACATCAACATTAATGAAAAAAATATATCTTTAAACGTATAAGAGAAAATTTCAGAAAGGACTTAATTTTAAATGAGTTCTTGCTAACTGACCAGTTTTACATATTCGGCACAACATATATATATATATATATATATATATATATATATATATATATATATATATATATATATATATATATATATATATATATATATATATATATATATATATATATATATATATATATATATATATATATATATATATATATATATATATATATATATATATATATATATATTTTTATTTATTAACACACTGGCCAATTCCCACCAAGGCAGGGTGGCCCGAAAAAGAAAAACTTTCACCATCATTCACTCCATCACTGTCTTGCCAGAAGGGTGCTTTACACTACAGGTTTTAAACTGCAACATTAACACCCCTCCTTCAGAGTGCAGGCACTGTACTTCCCATCTCCAGGACTCAAGTCCGGCCTGCCGGTTTCCCTGAATCCCTTCATAAATGTTACTTTGCTCACACTCCAACAGCACGTCAAGTATTAAAAACCATTTTTCTCCATTCACTCCTATCAAACACGCTCATGCATGCCTGCTGGAAGTCCAAGCCCCTCGCACACAAAACCTCCTTTACCCTCTCCCTCCAACCTTTCCTAGGCCGACCCCTACCCCGCCTTCCTTCCACTACAGACTGATACACTCTTGAAGTCATTCTGTTTCGCTCCATTCTCTCTACATGTCCGAACCACCTCAACAACCCTTCCTCAGCCCTCTGGACAACAGTTTTGGTAATCCCGCACCTCCTCCTAACTTCCAAACTACGAATTCTCTGCATTATATTCACACCACACATTGCCCTCAGACACGACATCTCCACTGCCTCCAGCCTTCTCCTCGCTGCAACATTCATCACCCACGCTTCACACCCATATAAGAGCGTTGGTAAAACTATACTCTCATACATTCCCCTCTTTGCCTCCAAGGACAAAGTTCTTTGTCTCCACAGACTCCTAAGTGCACCACTCACTCTTTTTCCCTCATCAATTCTATGATTCACCTCATCTTTCATAGACCCATCCGCTGACACGTCCACTCCCAAATATCTGAATACGTTCACCTCCTCCATACTCTCTCCCTCCAATCTGATATTCAATCTTTCATCACCTAATCTTTTTGTTATCCTCATAACCTTACTCTTTCCTGTATTAACCTTTAATTTTCTTCTTTTGCACACCCTACCAAATTCATCCACCAATCTCTGCAACTTCTCTTCAGAATCTCCCAAGAGCACAGTGTCATCAGCAAAGAGCAGCTGTGACAACTCCCACTTTGTGTGTGATTCTTTATCTTTTAACTCCACGCCTCTTGCCAAGACCCTCGCATTTACTTCTCTTACAACCCCATCTATAAATATATTAAACAACCACGGTGACATCACACATCCTTGTCTAAGGCCTACTTTTACTGGGAAAAAATTTCCCTCTTTCCTACATACTCTAACTTGAGCCTCACTATCCTAGTAAAAACTCTTCACTGCTTTCAGTAACCTACCTCCTACACCATACATTTGCAACATCTGCCACATTGCCCCCCTATCTACCCTGTCATACGCCTTTTCCAAATCCATAAATGCCACAAAGACCTCTTTAGCCTTATCTAAATACTGTTCACTTATATGTTTCACTGTAAACACCTGGTCCACACACCCCCTACCTTTCCTAAAGCCTCCTTGTTCATCTGCTATCCTATTCTCCGTCTTACTCTTAATTCTTTCAATTACAACTCTACCATACACTTTACCAGGTACACTCAACAGACTTATCCCCCAATAATTTTTGCACTCTCTTTTATCCCCTTTGCCTTTATACAAAGGAACTATGCATGCTCTCTGCCAATCCCTAGGTACCTTACCCTCTTCCATACATTTATTAAATAATTGCACCAACCACTCCAAAACTATATCCCCACCTGCTTTTAACATTTCTATCTTTATCCCATCAATCCCGGCTGCCTTACCCCCTTTCATTTTACCTACTGCCTCACGAACTTCCCCCACACTCACAACTGGCTCTTCCTCACTCCTACAAGATGTTATTCCTCCTTGCCCTATACACGAAATCACAGCTTCCCTGTCTTCATCAACATTTAACAATTCCTCAAAATATTCCCTCCATCTTCCCAATACCTCTAACTCTCCATTTAATAACTCTCCTCTCCTATTTTTAACTGACAAATCCATTTGTTCTCTAGGCTTTCTTAACTTGTTAATCTCACTCCAAAACTTTTTCTTATTTTCAACAAAATTTGTTGATAACATCTCACCCACTCTCTCATTTGCTCTCTTTTTACATTGCTTCACCACTCTCTTAACCTCTCTCTTTTTCTCCATATACTCTTCCCTCCTTGCATCACTTCTACTTTGTAAAAACTTCTCATATGCTAACTTTTTCTCCCTTACTACTCTCTTTACATCATCATTCCACCAATCGCTCCTCTTCCCTCCTGCACCCACTTTCCTGTAACCACAAACTTCTGCTGAACACTCTAACACTACATTTTTAAAACCTACCCCATACCTCTTCGACCCCATTGCCTATGCTCTCATTAGCCCATCTATCCTCCAATAGCTGTTTATATCTTACCCTAACTGCCTCCTCTTTTAGTTTATAAACCTTCACCTCTCTCTTCCCTGATGCTTCTATTATCCTTGTATCCCATCTACCTTTTACTCTCAGTGTAGCTACAACTAGAAAGTGATCTGATATATCTGTGGCCCCTCTATAAACATGTACATCCTGAAGTCTACTTAACAGTCTTTTATCTACCAATGCATAATCCAACAAACTACTGTCATTTCGCCCTACATCATATCTTGTATACTTATTTATCCTCTTTTTCTTAAAATATGTATTACCTATAACTAAACCCCTTTCTATACAAAGTTCAATCAAAGGGCTCCCATTATCATTTACACCTGGCACCCCAAACTTACCTACCACACCCTCTCTAAAAGTTTCTCCTACTTTAGCATTCAGATCCCCTACCAAAATTACTCTCTCACTTGGTTCAAAGGCTCCTATACATTCACTTAACATCTCCCAAAATCTTTCTCTCTCCTCTGCATTCCTCTCTTCTCCAGGTGCATACACGCTTATTATGACCCACTTCTCGCATCCAACCTTTACTTTAATCCACATAATTCTTGAATTTACACATTCATATTCTCTTTTCTCCTTCCATAACTGATCATTTAACATTACTGCTACCCCTTCCTTTGCTCTAACTCTCTCAGATACTCC
>NC_091304.1:23936055-24008555 GCF_038502225.1 Cherax quadricarinatus
ACATTGGTGGACAGCGGTGGTCGCAGCAGTTGTGTTTGCCCGGAGAGAAGAGGTATGAAGTCATCTTCACTTTATCACCCTATACAAGAAGCATCCATCTTTCAACAAGTTATCTTGATGTCGAGTCTGCACGTTTCAGCATCCAGACACAGGTACAAGCAGGATCTAGCCGAAATTTGCCGAATTTCTTCGAGATTTGTAAGTGGCGTCCCAGTGACCCCACGCTACAGTGTCCCACCCTGTTCCTCAAGTCAAGTGTTCAGCATCACTTGTATGTTCTGCTGTTGTTGTTCAGCTCAGCACAGCTATTTCAGCAAGCCAGAGGTGAGTTCTGTGGTCATTTCTGCGTCTAGTGTGAGTTTCTCCATGTGTTTGTGGAGAGAAGAGGAGGAAGTGGCCATACCTTGCCTCACCCACGCTCGCCCTGCTGTCCACTCACATCTCACCAGCCTACCATACACCATCATGCCATCACTTCCTCTGCTGTGTTCTCTGCTGTTTTTCGTGTGAATTCATTGCCAGAGCTGTGTATCTGAGTGCCCGAGGCCACTCGAAGCCACATGGATCAGCAAGCCACGTGGATCAGCAAGCCACGTGGATCAGCAAGCCACATGGATCGGCAAGCCATGTGGATCAGCAAGCCATGTAGATCACGATGCCACGTGGATCCCAACGCCACATGGGGTGTGGACGAAGCCATGTGGATCTACGAGCCACGGGAGTTACAGGTGCTGCTGCCCGACGTCATGATGTCTGCCTGACGTCACCTCGAGATGTCTGCTGATGTCACAGTGCTGCTGACCCCACCTCACAATATCATGCCTGACATCACATGATGTCACATCGAGTGTTTCAATAATTATGTCAGTATTGTCGAGAAGATTGAGAGAAGATATACATCGTGTATTAGTTAATTCCTCTCAGTCAGTGTTCTCACATGTTCGTGCATAGCTTAGTGTCAGTTTTGTGCACAGAAAAGCATCCTTTGCTAGTTTAAGCCATGTTGTACCACATGTACAGTGGGTGTGTGTAAAGTTTTCCATGTGTCCTGTGTGGTCTTGAGCCCAGCTGTTTGTTGACCACAGGTCTGCGACCAGACCCCTGTGTAGCACTTTGTTGCCTGTCACCCGGTGTGACCAGTGCATCTGACAGCTGATATTAGTCATCCCAGAGCATATGAGCCCCTTTGCACAGAAAGCTCTTATGTTCGTCGCTCATAGATGTTCTGCAAAATCGTACATGCTACAATTCCCATTGAGATTTGTTTCACTTCACCTCCAGACCTTCAGAGGGCAGTTATATGTAGAGAAACAAGTCTTGTGACGCTTAGACTAACCTCTGCTATAACTCCAACTGCCGAGAGAATGACACTCGTCAAGCCACAGTTAGCCCTGTTGGCATGCACTGTGTCAGCCTCATGTCACAAGCTTCATTGAGCAGCCTGCACAAAGAAGATGTCACTTTGACTGCTAGCTCACTCACTGAAGTCTGGTGTATGATGTTACAACTCCCAGATGTTTCGCCCAGTCATCTCTGCCACGACTTGCTCCACGACTTACTCCACGCTCGCCAGGAGTGACAGCCCCAGCGACAGTACCAGTTGAGAAGTGTCCTCCTGAGTCGCTTGCCAGAAGTCCTGCCCAGTTGCCGAGTTTTGTCGACGCCTCACTCGAGGGCACCAGCAGGCTGTGCCCCAGGTTGAGTGAAACCTACAGCAACTCCTACGATGACTGCTTCACCGTTGTAGAGGAGACCGTACCCTGTTACGTCACAGCTCAGCGGGAGCGATGTCTCCTGTGTTGCAGTATCTGTCCAGACACAGGAAGGCATGCAGTGATGCCCATCGATGCTCACTGCCTATGACCACGATGTTTAGCACACCCCGCATGTTTTTTTTCTTCCCTCCCTGTAGGAAGTTTTTTCCATGTCCATATGTATATATATAATTTTATTTTGTGTTCTGTGCCCTGTTCCTAAGAGAGAGAGAGACCGAGTTTTTTTATCACCAGTACTGTTGCGTGGAGATGACACGAGGTATGTAGCCGAGCAAATGTAGACAGCCTGTACTGTCTGCACAGACAGCCTATGCTGTCTGCCAACTTAGTTCATATTTCGTGGCACTCAGGTGCTGCCCTCTCCAGGCCTACCCAGGTCAGTGGGATGCTGGTCCCACTCTCACTCACTCAGCGACCTAAAAGCAGACAACAGTCTGCTCCCTCTCTCCCTTGTGGGATGGCCTCCCGGGCCATGGACACTCAACACACAAGCCTGTGTACCCACCAAGACTTTTCAGATAAAGTAAGAAGCCTCCGACAATGTATCATTTACTCCCTGCTACCAGCTCACCAAATAATCTCATTAAACAATGCATATGGTAGGGTTAGAATTTGGCATAAATTTTTGAGATGTGTTAGAAAGAGAGAATCGCAGCATGAATGTGCAGCCAACAAATGAGAAGTAATTAAGACACATGTGCAACATCTGGGTATCTTTATTGTAGACGTTTCGCCATCCAGTGGCTTTATCAATACAAATTCCAGGACATAACTAGAAGACAGTAGAACTATGTACAGAAGATATTCCACCCAGGTGGGGTGGCCCAGAAGAAAAACGAAAGTTCCTCCTTTTACATTTAATAATATATACTGGAGAAGGGGTTACTAGCCCCTTGTTCCTGGCATTTTAGTCGCCTCTTACGACACGCATGGCTTACGGAGGTAGAATTCTATTCCACTTCCCCATGGAGGAGAGAATATGCGATCTTGATGCCCATGATGCTCTGTATCTCCTCACAAGGTGTCTTACTATGTCAAGACTCACTTACTTCCTGAGGTGTGCACCCTCTTTTGACAACCCAACACTCGACGAATATGACGCACACCTCAGATCAACTTTTAAGAAGGCCCTGAACCTGTCACTAGAGGATCAGCAATGGGATCAGGCAACCCTCCCAGTGCGACTGGAAGGTATAGGGGTGCGCAAAGCCAGCTTTACCTGCTTTTCTGTCTTCGTGTTTGGCTTCCAGTCAAGAAGATTGTTCCCGAACGCTTGAGAGACATGGTAGGAGCTCAAGACCCCAGGTTTACTGAAGCAGCGATGTGGTGGGACACCCTTGCAGACTCCTCCAGTAAACCAGCTCCTCCCAAAGAGCACAAACAGTCACACTGGGACAAACCGATCATGGAAAAAATCGCCAATACAATGCTCACCAACACTTCAGGAAAGGACAAAGCTCGTCTCCTGGCGGTGAAGGCACCACACTCAGGAGATTTCCTTCTAGTTGTTCCCAATTCCTCCCTGGGCACTCGACTCGACCCACAGGCCATTCAGATTAGTGTTGCTCTTCGCCTAGCCGCCCCCATCCTCACCGAATATATGTGTATTTGCGGCAGGGCAACGGTTGATCAATTCGGACTTCATGGTCTCGTGTGTCACACATCAGAAGGGAAGTATGCCAGACATGAGGCGGTCAACGATATCATAAAGAGAAGCCTCGCCACAGCCCATTGCCCAGCTCAACGGGAACCCCAGGTGCAGAGGTCTGATGGAAGTCAAAAGCGTCCTGATGGAGCCACTATGCTACCCTGGAAGGATGGAAAGCAGATTGCCTGGGACTACACCTGTGTCACCACATTGGCAGAAACTTGCTTGCCATACTCCACAGCTGAAGGGGGTGGAGCTGCCAGTCACAGGGAGACCCAGAAGATCCGCAAATATGAAGACCTTCCCCATTGCTATAACTTCATCCCAATAGGGTTGGAGACCCTTGGAACATGGGGCAAGTGTGCTCTAAAGTTCCTCAAAGAGCTGGGTGAAAAACTCATCATAGAAACCAAGGACCACAGAGCGACCAGCTTCCTCTTTCAGAGACTCAGTGTCGCGATCCAGAGAGGAAATGCCTGCAGCAATTTGGGCACGCGGCCCACCACCGGGGAGCTTGACTAATTATTCGAGATGTAGCTCTGAGTTGTTATCTAGTTAGTTTTACTATCTATTGTGTTTTTGTGAATGTTTCTTTAATGTATTTTGTCTTTAAATAAAATATATATTAAATACAGGGGGTGGTAGGAGAAAATTCTCAAACAGCTTCAGGGAGAACCTCGAGTTTTCCCTGAAGCAAGTTTATTCTTTTCTCTGAGGATGAGGGTTCCCAGGACAGTTCTAGAGGTGGCACCTCCCTATATATATATATATATATATATATATATATATATATATATATATATATATATATATATATATATATATATATATATATATATATATATATATATATATATATATATATATATATATATATATATATATATATATATATATATATATATATATATATATATATATATATATATATATATATATATATAATGTCTATATATGTATAATATATATATATATATATATATATGTATGTATGTATGTATATATATGTATAATATATATATATATATATATATATATGTATATATATATATATATATATATATATATATATATATATATATATATATATATATATATATATATAAAACTCAAGGTTCTCCCAGGAGCTGTTTGAATATTTTCTCCTACTATCCCCCATATTCTACATTCTATGCTAAGTTTATTTATAGACATAATACACTGATAAAAATAAAAGAAACACAAACATGAATGCATTGCTACAATGTATCAAAGATTATGAATCTCCTCCAGTTCCTCCGAAGCTGGACGTGAGACAAGTTTGCAGCCAGCATTTCTGGATGACTACACTAAGGCGCTGGGACATAAAAGTGGCTGCCCTCGGATCCCTGGAGGTGTCGATGTATATACTCTCTATGAAAATCTAAACTTGACTATTGAACTTGAAAAAATGGCTTACTTATTTGGCACTCTGACTGATGGTTGGCACCCTGATCACGATCTGGATGGGGAGGAAGTGACTTACCACCTACACTCAGAGAACCATCTGGATGGAAGACACTCAGATCACCAACTGGGTGCAAAACACTCAACCAGTGTTTCAGACACCTCGGACTGATTATCATGTCTGAGCCTCTCAAAGATCTCTTATCTTGGAGTACATAACAGATGCCTTCTTGTAACCTATCGCGGGCATGAATATGTCAAAGGTGGCCCGTGACCTAGTAGGCAACGTTCTTGTTTCTCGCTTCACATACACAGAGTGTCCGTGGTTCGATCCTCGGTGAGGGTAGAAACGCTGGGCGTGTTTTCTTACACTTGTTGTCCTATTCACCAAGCAAGCAAATAGATACCTGGGTGTTAGTCGACTGGTGTAGGTCGCATCCTGGGGCATAAGATTGAGGACCCCAATGGCAATAAGTTAGACAGTCCTCGATGACGCACTGACTTTCTTGGGTTATCCTGGGTGGCTAATTCTCCAGGCCTAAAAATTCGAACATAATCTTATCTTAACGATAAGTAAGTATATCAATAAATTAAGCAATAAAATAAATAGTTTTTTATTAATGTTCGATTGATTGCGAACATTTATGCACTGTTTTTTTAGATTACTGCTAACCAGAACTCCCAAATCCTTTTCGCAATCAGTAATATTAATATCTATATTATTTAGTTTATACGTGGCATGGTTATTTTCTGTCCAATATTTCCTGTCTATATTAAACTACATTTGGAAAGCAGAGAGTTTCTATTAATGGGGTCACTAGTGGCCTTACACACGGATCAGTTTTAGGCCTATTGTTGACCATAATTTACATTAATGACCTTGATGAAGGAATTACAAGTGGAATGAGCAAATTTGCTGACGATGCAAAAATACCGTATGATTCATTCTCAGGAGGATACCAGTGAACTCCAGGAGGAGTCTTAGTACTTGGGAATGAAAATAACCCTCGAAGCTATAAACTAAGTGAGGTAGAGCTTTATCATACAGAATGTGTAAAAGACTTGGGAGTCATGGTAAGCAGAAATTTAAACCCAA
The DNA here is from genome assembly GCF_038502225.1 of Cherax quadricarinatus. NCBI lineage: Eukaryota > Metazoa > Arthropoda > Malacostraca > Decapoda > Parastacidae > Cherax > Cherax quadricarinatus. The sequence continues at coordinate 23,942,000 of NC_091304.1, forward strand.
GACAGCAGTGCCTAAGTGTGCGCAATAAGGCTAACAGATTACTAGGATTTATTTCAAGAAGAATAAGTAACAGAAGTCTAAAAGTTATTTTACAGCTCTATACATCACTAGTGAGGCCTCATTTGGATTATGCCGCTCAGTTTTGGTCTCCTTACTACAGGATGGATATAGATTCATTGGACAACATACAGAGAAGAATGACTGAAATGATTTACTGTATAAGGAATCTCCCGTATAAAGATAGATTTAGAACCTTGAATCTCCACTCTCTGGAGAGACGTAGAATGAGGGGAGATATCATCGAAGTGTATAAGTGGATGACGAGCATAAACAAAGGTGATATTAATAAAGTACTGAGGATGTCAAACCAGGTAAGAACCAGAAATAACTGATTTAAGTTTGATCAATTTAGATGTAGAAAGGACATAGCTAAGTACTGGTTTTCGAACAGAGTTTTGGATGCGTGGAACAGTCTTCTGAGTAGGGTGATAGAGGCTAGGATCTTGGGTGGCTTTAATAAGAGACTGGACAAATATATGAGTGGAAGGGTCTACATTTGATTAGTGTCGTGGGTATAGAAGTAAATTCTTGGGTAGCGGTGGTTTTAATAAAGACCTGCCTTGAATGGACCAATAGGCCTTCTGCAGTGTTCCTTCATTATTATATTCTTATGTTATCTGCCACTTCTCCAAGCACCGCGTCAGTCTATTCAAATCATCCTGGAGTGCTCTAATGTCCTTGTCAGAATGAATTCGACGGCCTATTTTGGTGTCATCGGCAAACTTACTTTTGTCGCTATTCTTTCCCTCATCTATGTCGTTTATGTAGACTGTGAACAAGGGGACCAACACTGACCCCTGTAGAACACCGGTCGTGACGCGCTCCCACTCTAACTTCTCCCCATTTATGCAAACTCTCTGCTGCCTATCTGTCAACTATGCCTCTATCCAGGAAAATTTTTTTCCTCCTATTCCATGTACCTTAATTTTCTTCAAGAGTCGCTGATGTAAGACTCTATCTAAAGCCTTACTGAAGTTCATACACAATATCATATTCATTACCATGATCTGTCTGCTTAAAAACCTTTGTGCAACAAGTTAATCAATTCGTAAGGCAGGAATGCCCTTTTGTAAAACTATGCAGATATTCATTAATCAATTTATGACTTTCAAGATAGCTATAAATTGGCTCGGCAATTATTGATTCCATAAATTTTCCCACTATTCGCCTATAGTTCGAAGCTAAGGACCTGTCACCTGCTTTGAAAACAGGTATCACATTTGGAAATATAAACACATTTGCAGTATAATGTGATCCTTTATTGACAACGTTTCGCCCACACAGTGGGCTTTTTCAAGTCACAAACAGATCTACCTGGGTGGAAGGTACGCGAGTATTTATAGACAGGTTCAGAATGCTGGGTCAGGTGGAGAATGCTGCATCTGATGATCTACTGAGTGGGGTTATAGAGTCTAAAATCTTGGGTAGCTTGGAAGGGAGATTGGATAGGTTTGTGAGCAGAACTTCTGCAGTGTTCCTCCATTCCTACGTTGTTATGTGGGATAGCGATGAAGAAGTTCCTTGGCAAGTGGTTCATCTATGTTATAGAAGCCATTGATCTGGTTGAAGTTGTCTGATATAGAGATAAGTGTGGGGAGAGCCACAATTTTGTAAGTGATCTAGAAAATGAAACGTGGTGGCGCATTCAGAGTGGGCAGGGCTCAGGCGATGTTGCCACGTGTCACCCAAGAAAGATAATAAAGTGAAACAAACGTGTGACCAACCAGTGAAAGAAATGCAGTGAATAGAGTACATTATATAATAAGAAGATATTGAGGTGGATCTACGCCAGGACGTCACATCGAGCTGGACAATCTACAGGATGCTACAGCTGCATTACAAGTACTGTAATCACCTATGCGTGGTTGTTTGGGTGTGGGTTTCGGGTTCCAATTAACCGCCAAGCTGATTGTGAACGGCCCAACTCTCCTTGCATGATAAAGAATAGGCAATCAAGTACTCAATAAGGAATAGGAATTAGTAATCTATGGAACAAGGTGAGTAAGTTACTATAAGCCTAGGTGGTAGTAAAAGCATAGAGGGCAGCATTGTAAGTAGGTGCGGGTCAAGTCACAGAAGGGTGGTGGTCAGGTCACAAGAGGTTGTGGTCAGAAAAGGGACCACTGAGACTCCACAAAACACTCAAATGCACAATTCCACCTACTTTTCAGACACTTAATAAACCCACACATAATTCCACACATAATTACACACACACACACAAACACACACACACACACACACACACACACACACTCACACACACACACACACACACACACACACACCACACGGTGAAGAGGCGGGGCCAGGAGCTACGACTCGACCCCTGCAACCACAAATAGGTGAGTACACACACACACACACACACACGCACACACACACACACACACACACACACACACACACACACACACAGTAGCAACCAGTAGCAACCGGTGAAGAGGCGGGGCCAGGAGCTAAGACTCGACCCCTGCAACCACAAATAGGTGAGTACACACACATGGCAATATAAACACAAATGCAGTATAATGTGATCCTTTATTGACTACGTTTCGCCCACACAGTGGGCTTTTTCAAGTCACTTGAAAGTGACTTGAAAAAGCCCACTGTGTGGGCGAAACGTAGTCAATAAAGGATCACATTATACTGCATTTGTGTTTATATTGCCATTGTGTCGGTATTTTATACCATTTATTTCCAGTACACACACATACAGACTCACACATACACTCCCACTCCCCCACCAACCTCTCACTCCTTCCCCTGATCCCCCACCTCTCTCATTCACCCTCCTCCTCCCCACCTCTCCCTCTTTCCTCCCTCTCCCTCTTTCCTCCCTCTCCCTCTCCCATCCTCCCCTCCTTCTCACTCCCCATATTCCCCCTAAATCCCCCTCCCCACCCCTCTCCTATATAGCCACTGTCCACAGTTCCTCCTCTACCTCCCCCCCCCACACTCGGACAAACATACTACTAACCTAACACACAGAATTACATAAGTTTTCCATTCTGAGGCAATCAAATTAAAAAACATGGGTTGCCAGAGAGCAGGAAGGAAAACCAAGGGACAGGAGGATGAATCTGCAAAGGAAGATTGGGCAGCAGAGCTCACAAAAAGGGAACATGAATGGGAAAAGAAACTAGAAGAACTTAGCATGAGAATGGAAGAGAGGATAGATATGGAAAGCAAGAAGTGGGAGATGCAAGTCATAGCAGCAGAGGCTAGGATACAGAGATTAGAAGAGGAACTGAAAAATCTGAAACAGCCTAAAGAACTAAAGAACATTTTGGGAATGACATCAGAGACTGCTACCTCAGTCACAAATAAAGGGACTGTAGGAAAAGGAGCAAAACTGTATGTAGAAGCTCTACGAGAGGGGACTGTAGTAAATGAAAGAGCCAAGCTATATGTGGAGGCCCTAACAGACCACAGCAGAGCTCAGGGAAAGCCGAGAAGGGAAAATGACAGGCCACTGAGCCCAAGTACAATAGATAGTGAAACTGAAGAAAGGAAAGCTGCAATGGAGGAAATTATATTGAATGAGTGGATACACAAGGATACACAATGGGAGAATGAAAGGGAGAGGTCAGTCTTTGTGTATGGGCTCCAGGAAGTTGAAGGGGAAACATATGAAGCAAGAAAACAAGGGGAAAAAAAGCAATTGAAAGCATCATAAAAGCAATAGGAGAAGATGACATGACCCAGCTGGAAAATTTTCGGAGAATATGGGGCTTTGCAAGAAGAAGAACCCGACCACTGAAAGTGACTTTCAAGGCAGAATCGACCCGGAACACGATCCTGCAGGAGAAAGCAAGACTAAGGGACATGCTGGCATTCTGGAAGGTGTATCTTGACTGCGACAGAACATAAGAAAGGCAGAAACTGAGAGAGATGGTACAAAGGCGAAAGGAGGAAAGAGAGGGGATGGAGGAAACAGACAGGAGATCCCAGACCCAGGAAGAAGATCAAATACAGCCTCCCTCACAACTTCCTATAGAAGCCCCCAACCAGGTCAACCCCAGTGCAATCAAACATTCTAAACCAAAACACCCATGCCATATCCAATGCCCCCACCCACTGCATTACAAACTCCACCCCCACAGCAACCACCCATAATTCCTTATCAGGTCTCCCACTTCCCCAACCCCAATGTACCCCCCAGACCACAGTCTTAGAAACGAAGTTGAAGGTGTGGTATACAAATGCAGATGGAATAACAAATAAGTGTGAGGAGTGGCATGAAAGAATCTAGGAGACATCCCCAGACATAATAGCACTCACAGAAAGACAGAGGGAGGAGAGGGGGACGAGGAGTTGCACTGCTCATTAAAAACCAGTGGGGTTTTGAGAAAATGGAAGGAATGGATGGCACGGCGAAAGGAACTACATAGTAGGAACAATCCAGTCTGAGGGACATAAGGTGATAATTGCAGTAATGTACAACCCACCACAGAACTGCAGGAGGCCAAGAGAAGAATACGATGAGAGCAACAGAGCAATGGTCGACACACTAGCCGAGGTGGCCAGAAAACCACACATGGGGGGAGCAAAGTTACTAGTTATGGGTGATTTCAATCACAAGGAGACTGACTGGGAAAACCTGGAGCCCCATGGGGGTCCCAAAACATGGAGAGCCAAGATGATGGATGTGGTACTGGAAAACCTCATGTGTCAACATGTTAGAGACACTACCAGAGAGAGAAGTGAGGATGATCCAGCAAGACTGGGCCTTGTATTCACCTTGAGTAGTTCAAACATCGAGGATATCCTGTATGAACGGCCCCTGGTTCTGTGCTTTGACTACATAGTTGAGCTTTAAGTGGAGAGAGTAGCAGGAATAGGATGGGAAAAACCAAACTACAAAAGGGGGAACTACTCAGGTATGAGGAACTTCCTGCAAGACATTCAGTGGGAGAGGGAACTGACAGGAAAACCAGTACAAGAAATGATGGACTATGTGACAACAAACTGCGAGGAGACAGAGGAGAGGTTTGTTCCCAAGGGAAACAGAAATAATGGGAAGAACAGAATGAGTCCTTGGTTCACCCAAAGGTGCAGGGAGACAAAAACTAGGTGTACTAGAGAATAGAAAAGGTACAGAAGACAGAGAACTCAGGAAAATAATGAGATTAGCCGAAGAGCCAGAAACGAATATGCACAGATAAGAAGGGAGGCCCAGCGACAATATGAAAATAACATAGCATCGAAAGTCAAGTCTGACCCGAAGCTGTTGTATAGCCACATCAGGAGGGAAACAACAGTCGAGGACCAGGTAATCAGACTGAGGAAGGGTGATGGGGAGTTCACAAGAAATGACCGACAGGCATGTGAGGAGCTCAATACAAGATTTAAAGAAGTATTTACAGTGGAAAAGAGTAGGACTCCAGGAAATCAGAGTAGGGGGGTACACCAAGAAGTGCTGGATGAGGTACACATAACCAAGGAGGAGGTGAAGAAGCTGCTATGTGAACTTGACACCTCAAAGGCGGTGGGACCAGACAACATCTCTCCATGGGTCCTTAGAGAGAGAGCAGAGATGCTGTGTGTGCCATTAACAAAGATCTTTAACAACACATCCATTGAAACTGGGCAACTCCACGAGGTATGGAAGATGACAAATGTAGTCCCAATTTTTAAAAAGGGAGACAGACATGAGGCATTAAACTACAGACCTGTGTCACTAACGTGTATAGTATGCAAAGTCATGGAGAAGATCGTCAGGAGGAGAGTGGTGGAGCACCTGGAAAGAAACAAGTGTATAATCGACAACCAGCACGGTTTCAGAGAAGGAAAATCCTGTGTCACAAACCTACTGGAGTTTTATGACAAGGTGACAGAAGTAAGACAAGAGAGAGAGGGGTGGATTGACTGCATTTTTTTGGGCTGCAAGAAGGCCTTTGACACAGTTCCTCGCAAGAGGTTACTGCAAAAGCTAGAGGATCAGGCACACATAACAGGAAAGGCACTACAATGGATCAGAAAATACCTGACAGGGAGGCAAAAACGAGTCATGGTACGCGACGAGGTGTCAGAGTGGGCGCCTGTGACAAGCGGGGTTCCACAGGGGTCAGTCCTAGGACCTGTGCTTTTTTGGTATATGTGAATGACATAACGGAAGGGATAGACTCAGAAGTGTCCTTGTTTGCAGATGATGTGAAGTTAATGAGAAGAATCAAATCGGACGAGGATCAGGCAGGACTACAAAGAGACCTGGACAGGCTACAAGCCTGGTCCAGCATCTGGCTCCTTGAGTTTAACACTGCCAAATGCAAAGTCATGAAGATTGGAGAAGGGCAAAGAAGACCGCAGACACAGTATAGTCTAGAAGGCCAAAGACTGCAAACTTCACTCAAGGAAAAAGATCTGGGGGTGAGTATAACACCGAGCACATCTCCTGAGGTGCACATCAATCACATAACTGCTGCAGCATACGGGCGTCTGGCAAACCTACGGATAGCGTTCCGATACCTCAGTAAGGAATCGTTCAAGACTGTACACCATTTACGTCAGGCCCATACTGGAGTATGCAGCACCAGTTTGGAATCCACACCTGGTCAAGCACGTCAAGAAATTAGAGAAAGTGCAAAGGTTTGCAACAAGACTAGTCCCAGAGCTAAGGGGATTGCCCTACGAAGAAAGGTTGAGGGAAATCGGCCTGACGACACTGGAGGACAGGAGGGTCAGGGGAGACATGATAACGACATATAAAATACTGCATGGAATAGACAAGGTGGACAAAGACGGGATGTTTCAGAGATGGGACACAGAAACAAGAGGTCACAATTGGAAGTTGAAGACTCAGATGAATCAAACGGATGTTAGGAAGTATTTCTTCAGTCATAGAGTAGTCAGGCCGTGGAACAGCCTAGAAAGTGACGTAGTGGAGGCGGGAACCATACATAGTTTTAAGGCGAGGTTTGATAAAGCTCATGGAGCAGGGAGAGAGAGGACCTAGTAGCAATCAGTGAAGAGGTGGGGCCAGGAGCTATGAATCGACCCCTGCAACCACAAATAGGTGAGTACAAATAGGTGAGTACACACACACACAAACACATACACACACACATACACACACGGGGCCAGGAGCTATGACTCGACCCCTGCAACCACAACTAGGTATAACGAAGGGATTATTTGGTGTTCTGGTAGCGGGGAGTAAATGATACGTCTTTGGAGGCTTCTTAGTTTATTTAAAATGTCGTGGTGGGTACACAGGCTTGTGTGTTGTGCCCATGGCCTGGGCAGGGCCATCCCACGAGAGAGAGCTGCTAGTAGGCCTTGTGTCTTGCTGCTAGGCCGCTGTGTGAGTGAGAGCGAGGCAAGGGCAGGCAGGCTGAATTGGCAACGCCTATAGGTGGCAGCACCATCATGGCGTGAAATATGAACTAAGCTGGCAGACAGCATAGGCTGTCTGTGCAGACAGTACAGGCTGTCTACACACGCTCGGCCACCTACCGCATGTCGTCCCAACGCGACAATACTGGTGGTAAAAGGAACTCGGTCTTTCTCTCATAGGAACAGGGCACAGAACACAAAATAAAAACATATATATACATATGGACATGGAAAAAAAACTTCCTACAGGCAGGGAAGAAAAAAACATGTGGGGTGTGCTAAACATCGTGGTCATAGGCAGTGAGCGTCGATGGGCATCACTGCCTTCCTGCTGAGCTGTGACGTAACAGGGTACGGTCTCCTCTGGAACGGTGAAGCAGTCATCGTAGGAGTCGCTGCAGGTTTCACTCAACCTGGGGCTCGACATGCTGGTGCCCTCGAGTGAACTCGAGGTGTCGATAAAACTCGGCAACTGGGCAGGACTTCTGACAAGCGACTCAGGAGGACACTTCTCGACTGGTACTGTCGCTGGGCTGTCACTGCCGGCGAGCGTGGAGCAAGTTGTGGAGCGAGTCGTGGCAGAGACGACTGGGTGAAACATCTGGGAGTCGTAACATCATACACCAGACTGCAGTGAGCAAGCTAGCAGTCAAAGTGACATCTTCTTTGTGCAGGCTGCTCACTGAAGCTTGTGACACAAGGCTGACACAGCGTTTGCCGACAGTGGCTAACTGCGGCTTGGCGAGTATCATTCTCTCGGCAGTTGGAGTTATAGCAGAGGTTAGTCTAAGCGTCCCCAGACTTGTTTCTCTACATGTAACTGTACTCTGATGGTCTGGAGGTGAAGTGAAACAAATCTCGATTGGAATCTTAGCAGGTACGATTCTGCAGAACATCACGAGCGACGAGCATAAAAGCTTTCTGTACAAGAGGGCTCGGTCACTCAGGGCTGTCTTGACATCAGGTGTCATACGCACTGGTCACATCAGGTGACTTAGCACAGTGGTGCTACTCAGGTCTGGCTCAGACCTCACTGGACACATGGAAAGTTTAAACACACCCGCGGTACATGTGGTACAACATGGCTTAAACTAGCAAATGATGCTTTTCTGTGCATAAAACTGACACTAAGACATATACTAAAATGTGAGAACACTGGCTGAGAGGAATTAACACATGACATATGTCTTCTCTTAGTCTTCTCGACAATATTTTAATAATTACTGAACACTCGATGGTGACATCATTTGATGTCAGGCGTGATGACATCAGCAGACATCTCGAGGTGACGTCAGGCAGACATCATGAGGTGACGTCAGCAGACATCGTGACGTCATGAAGTCGGCCAGCATCGTGGGTGATGTCGATGTGATGCGGGCAGCAGACCACAGCATGAGGCCTGGGACATCTGGTAACTCACGTGGCTGGTAGATCCACGTGACATCGCCCACACCCATGTGGCGTCAGGATCCACGTGGTTTCGTGATCTACATGGCATGCTTATCCACGTAGCTTCGAGTCGCCTTGGGCACTCGGATACACAGCTCTGGCAATGAATTACACGGAAAACAGCAGAAAACACAGCAGAGGGAGTGGGCAGTGGTGAGTGTATGGTAGACGGGTGAGCGTGAGTAGGGTGAGCATGGGCAAGGTGAGGAACAGCCACTTCCTCTCCTCCTTCCCCACCCACAAACACGTGGAGAAGCTCACACTGGATGCAGAAATCACAAAACTCACCTCTGGCTTGCTGAAACAGCTGTGCTGAGCTGAACAACAACAGCAGCAACATACAAGTGACGCTGAACACGTGACTTGGGAAACAGCGTGGGACACTGTAGCGTGGGGTCACAATTCTCGGAGAATTTCGGTAAATTTCGGCTGGATCCTGCTTGTACCTGTGTCTGGATGCTGAAACGTTCAGACACGACATCAGGATAACTCATTGAGAGACTGATGCTTGTTGTGTAGGGGGATGAAATGAACAACTTCATTCCTTCCTTCCTCTCCCTGGGCAAACACACTGCTGCGACCACCGCTTTCCACCATTTATAACGAAGGGATTATTTGGTGTTCTTGTAGCGGGGAGTAAATGATACATCTTCAGAAGCTTCTTAGTTTATTTAAAATGTCGTGGTGGGTACACAGGGTTGTGTGTTGTGCCCATGGCCCGGGCAGGGCCATCCCACGAGAGAGAGCTGCTAGTAGGCCTTGTGTCTTGCTGCTAGGCCACTGTGTGAGTGAGAGTGAGGCAAGGGCAGGCAGGCTGAAGTGGCAACGCCTATAGGTGGCAGCACCAGCATGGCGCGAAATATGAACTAAGCTGGCAGACAGCATAGGCTGTCTGTGCAGACAGTACAGGCTGTCTACATAGGTGAGTAAGTCCAAAATAACCTTTGTGATATTTATTCGAGAGTCATTCAAGTGTTTTACAATTTAATTTATTCTGTACTATGGCACTCAATAACCAGTCTGATTCCTTCAGATTATATTTATTACTTAAAGTTTTGAGAGTGCTTTCCAGTTTAACTCTAAACTGTTGTAAACCTTTGTAAGTGTGATCTGGAGATTTTAAATTAACAATGATATTCATTAGATCCAACCTACTTTGTTCTATATTACCATAAGTGACCTTCAACAAGTCAACTGCTTCCTTGTAAGAGTCATCTACATTGGGAAAGGCTTGTATGACTATGTGAGCATCTCCTCTTACCTGTCCTTTGAGGTAAAATAATTTAGTTACACAGGCTAGGTCACTCCTGTCATGCACAGCTGCTTTAAAAATTGACCAAAATTCCTCCCAATTTTCACCAGGATTAAATACAGGTAAACATAGTTCTGGGAGTTTTGGCAAAGACATATTATTTGTTGGAGCAGACTGATTAACTGCCTGGTTTACACATTTTAATTTATTCAAGGCCTGACTTTTACAAGAAAGAATCTTTTCCTCTAATTCATGATACTGATTAATCATGAGAGCTATTTCAGTCTCATCTACACAGTTTACTAATAGATCTCCTTCATATTTGTTGTCATATAATTTGTATGAATCATATCTACTCCCTAAAGCATCTAAATACAATTTTAAATCATCAGTATTCACAGTTTCTTGATTCATTAATTCCAAGCACTTATTATATGCCTTGGTTACTTGAACTTTTCTAGCCTGTAATGATGCTTTCTTTACTCTATATTCCATATGTTTGTCTTCTATATTAATTTCCTCATTTTCAGCCATGATGCAATGTTTTAAATTCAACTTAATAACACTGATACAATTTACCTTTGAATAAATCCTAGCTACTTGAGCTTAGCAATTACATGCAAAAAAATATAATATAAATTTTAAATGTACATTAATATAAACCTTTAGCCAGCCTTGGCTTATCAAAATAAATATTATACAAATTAATAAATCCTTGCCAGAATTTGGCATAGCAAATTTAATATTATACACATTAATATTAGTTACACTTGGCTTATCAATTACACATACACTGATATAAATCTTGGCCAGAATTATCTTATCAAATTAATATTATACAAATACATTAATATAAATCCTAGCCACTTTGGTTTTGCAAAATTAATATACACATTAATATAATTAGCTACACTTGGCTTATCAATTACACATACACTTATACACATTAATATAATCTTTAGCCACACTTGACTTATCCAAATTAATATTGTAATAATTATAATCCACTACACATTAAGTAAATTTGTGAATTTAACATCCACCTCCTTCTGTCATTTCACATATAATTATTAAGTAATTAACTAGTTAATGACTTCACTAATTACCTCCGGTTCAAGAAGGACCAACGGGCAAATTAAATGTGGAAAATTGCATTTATCTGAATGTATCATTATGTACATAACAGTAAATGAACAAAGATAATTATTATTTATCAGTTAGACAAGTAGGAATTTGGGACACCTAGGTCGCAAAAAATGTCCCCCTTCGACACCTACCACTGTCATATCCACAAGTTGCTCTGGACCTATTAATCATAAATGAAATATACATCACCACGAATGCTGGTAAACATATAAATTTGTGAACTGTATATTAAAATTTGAAAAGGATTATAGTATATACACACATTTACATAACAGAAGGAAAATATCTTAATATCACTCACCAATTTAACTGGAGATTAACTTGTATCATACTCAGAAAACCTCACTGTCTATACATGAAAATAACAACTGGCCAGAGTTATAACAGACTTATCTGAGGTTCCTGGAGTTGTCCTGTCCTGTCGCCTGATATCTCAAGTTATGCAGGAATGCACATCCAACAATTTCGCCTCCTATTTGAGAGGTGTCAACCCAATTTTAACCTCTAGAGCACGAAAATTCCTTCCCATTGCACTAACGTTGTATCCAATTCAAATTAACAATGGCGACTGTCCCTTCTCCCCAGGCTCAGTTTCCCATTTTCTATGACATAAATGTTATTAAATACAGTATGGCCATCTATATACATATAAATACTGAATTTCTGGAAAATATATACAGTATTTTCCACAAGGATGTTCCAGAGATGGGACACAGCAACAAGGGATCACAGTTGGAAGTTAAAGACTCAGATGAATCATAGGGATGTTAGGAAGTGTTTCTTCAGTCACAGATTTGTCAGGAAGCGGAATAGCCTGAGTAGTGATGTAGTGGAGGCAGGATCCATACATAGCTTTAAGAAGAGGTATGATAAAGCTCACGGAGAGAGAAGAGTGACTGAGTAGCGGGCAGTTGAAGTGGCGGGGTCAGGAGTTGTGAATCGTCCCCCGCAACCACAACTAGGTGATTATAACTAGGTGAGTACACACACACACACACACACACACACACACATGTGGTAATGCTTTATTTACAGGGAGCAAAGTCATGGTATTTTTCCACTGTGGATAAAATATTTTGACATACTATCTTGAGCATTTCTGAGTGAGTTGCCTCTGAATTCATTAATTTTATCGGATTTCAATACATAGTGACGCAGGGTGTGACAATAGTCCATCTGGCAAAGTTTACATTTCGTTTGGTCTACATCTGGTGTGGTTATTTAACCTGCCAATGATTCTTATTTATAGCCCAGCCGGAGCCGGGCGGTAGTGACATGTATTAACGTGTACCTGTACCTAAATAAACTTACTCCCTGTGGCATGTATTGTTGATCAAGAGTCTGTCTTTGGCAGACTTCTGGCTGCTGAAAGTGTTTTGTTGACATCTATTGATCGGCTTTATCTGGCAGACGCTATTTCTTCCTCTCTGCCATCGCTGGAACAAGACTTCAAAACTGTCATAGTTAGCGTTTAGTGTTGATTATTTTCAAGTTTTCTGCGAAAGTTGAGGTCAGCACTGGCCAGCTATAGAAAACGTAGGAATGTTTATTGAGTATCTTATGTATTTTTAGAGGGGTTTTATAATAATAATAATAATAATAATAATAACAACAACAACAACAACAACAAAAACAACAACAACAACAACAACAACAACAATAATAATAATAATAATAATAATAATAATAATAATAATAATAATAATATTAATAATAATAATAATAATAATAATAATAATAATAATAATAATAATAATAATAATAATAATAATAATAATAATAATAATAATAATAATAATAATAATAGTATTTTATTATTTTATCAACACACTGGCCAATTCCTACAAAGGCAGGGTGGCCCGAAAAAGAAAAACTTTCACCATCATTCACTCCATCACTGTCTTGCCAGAAGGGTGCTTTACACTACAGTTTTTAAACTGCAACATTAACACCCCTCCTTCAGAGTGCAGGCACTGTACTTCCCACCTCCAGGACTCAAGTCCGGCCTGCCGGTTTCCCTGAATCCCTTCATAAATGTTACTTTGCTCACGCTCCAACAGCACGTCAAGTATTAAAAACCGTTTGTCTCCATTCACTCCTATCAAACACGCTCACGCATGCCCGCTGGAAGTCCAAGCCCCTCGCACACAAAACCTCCTTTACCCCCTCCCTCCAACCTTTCCTAGGCCGACCCCTACCCCGCCTTCCTTCCACTACAGACTGATACACTCTTGAAGTCATTCTTTTTCGCTCCATTCTCTCTACATGTCCGAACCACCTCAACAACCCTTCCTCAGCCCTCTGGACAACAGTTTTGGCAATCCCGCACCTCCTCCTAACTTCCAAACTACGAATTCACTGCATTATATTCACACCACACATTGCCCTCAGACATGACATCTCCACTGCCTCCAGCCTTCTCCTCGCTGCAACATTCATCACCCATGCTTCACACCCATATAAGAGCGTTGGTAAAACTATACTCTCATACATTCCCCTCTTTGCCTCCAAGGACAAAGTTCTTTCTCTCCACAGACTCCTAAGTGCACCGCTCACCCTTTTCCCTTCATCAATTCTATGATTCACCTCATCTTTCATAGATCCATCCGCTGACACATCCACTCCCAAATATCTGAATACATTCACATCTTCCATACTCTCTCCCTCCAATCTGATATCCAATCTTTCATCACCTAATCTTTTTGTTATCCTCATAACCTTATTCTTTCCTGTATTCACTTTTAATTTTCTTCTTTTACATACCCTACCAAATTCATCCACCAACCTCTGCAACTTCTCTTCAGAATCTCCCAAGAGCACAGTCTCAACAGCAAAGAGCAACTCTGACAACTCCCACTTTATGTGTGATTCTTTATCTTTGAACTCCACGCCTCTTGCCAAGACCCTCTCATTTACTTCTCTTACAACCCCATCTATAAATACATTAAACAACCACGGTGACATCACATATCCTTGTCTAAGGCCTTCTTTTACTGGGAAAAAATTTCCCTCTTTCCTACATACTCTAACTTGAGCCTCACTATCCTTGTAAAAACTCTTCACTGCTTTCAGTAACCTACCTCCTATACCATACACCTGCAACATCTGCCACATTGCCCCCCTATCCACCTTGTCATACCCCTTTTCCAAATCCATAAATGCCACAAAAACCTCTTTAGCCTTATCTAAATACTGTTCACTTATATGTTTCACTGTAAACACCTGGTCCACATACCCCGTACCTTTCCTAAAGCCTCCTTGTTCATCTGCTATCCTATTCTCCATCTTACTCTTAATTCTTTCAATAATAACTCTACCATACACTTTACCAGGTATACTCAACAGACTTATCCCCCTATAATTTTTGCACTCTCTTTTGTCCCCTTTGCCTTTATACAAAGGAACTATGCATGCTCTCTGCCAATCCCTAGGTACCTTACCCTCTTCCATACATTTATTAAATACTAGCACCAACCACTCCAAAACTATATCCCCACCTGCTTTTAACATTTCTCTCTTTATCCAATCAATCCCGGCTGCCATACCCCCTTTCATTTTACCTACTGCCTCACGAACTTCCCCCACACTCACAACTGGCTCTTCCTCACTTCTACAAGATGTTATTCCTCCTTGTCCTATACACGAAATCACAGCTTCCCTGTCTTCATCAACATTTAACAATTCCTCAAAATATTCCCTCCATCTTCCCAGTACCTCTAACTCTCCATTTAATAACTCTCCTCTCCTACTTTTAACTGTCAAATCCATTTGTTATCTAGACTTACTTAACTTGTTAATCTCACTCCAAAATTTTTTCTTATTTTCAACAAAATTTGTTGATAACATCTCACCCACTCTCTCATTTGCTCTCTTTTTACAGTGCTACACCACTCTCTTAACCTCTCTCTTTTTCTCCATATACTCTTCCCTCCTTGCATCACTTCTACTTTGTAAAAACTTCTCATATGTAGTAGGTTGGTAGACAGCAACCACCCAGGGAAGTACTACCGTCCTGCCAGATGACTGTGAAACAGAAACCTGTAACTGTTTTACATGATTGATGGTAGGATTGCTGGTGTCTTTTTCTGCCTCATAAACACACTAGATAACAGGGATATCGTGCTACTCCTACTTACACTTTGGCCACACTTCACAGACACGTTCATGCATATATATATATATATATATATATATATATATATATATATATATATATATATATATATATATATATATATATATATATATATATATATATATATATATATATATATATATATATATATATATATATATATATATATATATATATACATACATCTAGGTTTTTCTCCTTTTTCTAAATAGCTCTTGTTCTTCTTTATTTCTTCTGTTGTCCATGGGGAAGTGGAAAACAATCTTTCCTCCGTAAGCCATGCGTGTCGTATGAGGCGACTAAAATGCCGAAAGCAATGGGCTAGTAACCCCATCTCCTGTAAACATTTACTAAAAAAGAGAAGAAGACAAACTTTATAATACTGGGATGCTTGAATGTGCGTGGATGTAGTGCGGATGACAAGAAACAGATGATTGCTTAAGTTATGAATGAAAAGAAGTTGAATGTCCTGGCCCTAAGCAAAACAAAGCTGAAGGGGGTAGGGGAGTTTCGGTGGGGAGAAATAAATGGGATTAAATCTGCAGTATCTGAGAGAGATAGAGCCAAGGAAGGGATAACAATACTGTTGAAGGATCAGTTATGGAAGGAGAAAAGAGAATGTGAATGTGTAAACTCAAGGATTATGTGGATTAAAGTAAAGGTTGGATGCGAAAGTGGGTCATAATAAGCGTGTATGCACCTGGAGAAGAGAGGAATGTAGAGGAGAGAGAGAGATTTTGGGAGATTTTACGTGAATGTATAGGAACCTTTGAACCCAGTGAGAGAGAAATTGTGGTAGGGGACATGAATGCTAAAGTAGGAGAAACGTTTAGAGAGGGTGTGGTAGGTAAGTTTGGGGTGCCAGGTGTAAATGATAATGGGAGCCCTTAGATTGAACTTTGTAAAGAAAGGGGTTTAGTTGTAGGTAATACATATTTTAAGAAAAAGAGGATAAATAAGTATACAAGATATGATGTAGGGCGAAATGACAGTAGTTTGTTGGATTATGCATTGGTAGATAAAAGACTGTTAAGTAGACTTCAGGATGTACATGTTTATAGAGGGGCCACAGATATATCAGATCACTTTTTAGTTGTAGCTACACTGAGAGTAAAAGGTAGATGGAATACAAGGAGAATAGAAGCATCAGGGAAGAGAGAGGTGAAGGTTTATAAACTAAAAGAGGAGGCAGTTAGGGTAAGATATAAACAGCTATTGGAGGATAGATGGGCTAATGAGAGCATAGGCAATGGGGTGAACATCAAAATGGTATACAATACCGACAGGTTGTTAGGTAAGACACATATGCAACAGTTAGACACCTTTATTCCGAAACTATAGTTCCTGACTATGGAACTGAACTTCTCCAGGCCGAGGGACTGACAACCTCAAATTCTACGACTACAAGGGTGATAGACTGATTACATCGTCTTCACATCTCTACTGTTCCTGCCTATTTTCTGTATTCGACTGAAGAAGCCTACTGTGTAGGCGAAACGTTTCGGAATGAAGTTGTCTAACTGTTGCATATGTGTCTTACCTAACATAAGCAATGGGGTCGAAGAGGTATGGGGCAGGTTTAAAAATGTAATGTTAGAGTGTTCAGCAGAAGTTTGTGGTTACAGGAAAGTGGGTGCAGGAGGGAAGAGGAGCGATTGGTGGAATGATGATGCTAATAATATCTTTATTTACTACAAGTACATGTACATGGTATACAGGCCTAGCTGACATCAATAACGTACCACTATATAGAAAGCCCCTTGTTATACTGAACATTTCGGGCAAATTAGGTTAGTTTTGTCCCAGGATGCGACTCACACCGATTGACACCATGGCCAGCCCTTCTAAGGCAGGGTAGGTGCCTGAGCTAGAGCTTGCAGCTCGCAAGACGGTCATTTTCATTAGCACCCTTGAGGCAGGGATGACAAACCAGAGAGACCTAGCTTCTCCCTACCAGCCCCGTGTGGGCGGGTAATGTGGCTAGGGCTGGGGACAGTTGGTCCCAACGATGAGGGAGTACTTGTACCTCCTCCCATGGCAGACTAGGTCTCAGACACTTCCCTCGATAGGGAGCCAAGGCCGAGCCACCACTTGGAAAAGGCCCGGGCCAGGAGAATACCGGCGAATCAACAACAACAAGCGACTCACACCAGTCGACTAACACCCACGTACCCATTTTAAACTGATGGGTGAACAGTGAGAGGGACAGAAGGTGTCTTACGAAACACGTCCTTAATGTTTTCCAGCCGTACTGGAGGGGATTCGAACCCCGGACCTCGGTGTGTGAGCCGAGTGCGCTAGCGATCGAGCTACGGGACACAAAAAGTCCAAACCAATGATAATGATAAAGATGTTTATTTTGACAAATTACATGGTTGTACAGATGGTTAGAGTAGTTGGGTGTACATGCCAAAAGCCCTTTTGCATGCAGAGCATTTCAGGCAAGCTTAGAGATTAACTTAAGATTAGTTCACATGGTCATTACATGAGTTACAATGAGTACAGTAGAATTGTATATTCTATCAGGTAATGCTACATGGTTTTGATAAGTCTAGTAGAGACTTATTACACTACTGAATTAGTTAATAAAGATTACAGTATTACAATTTAACAATTTAAAACAATTTACAATATGATGTATTACAGTTTAGTACTGTTTAAAACAATGAAATTTGGTATTACAATGATATAATTTACATTATGATGTACTGTATTACAATCTACTACTATTTAAAACAATGGAAAAATAGACATCCTAATTTCGAAGTAGTAAGTGATTGAGCATTCATCAGCACAATATGAGTAGCCGATAAATTAGACACATGTGCAACTCTTGGGTATCTTTATTGAGGAAACGTTTCACCACACAGTGGCTTCATCAGTCCATACGTAGGAGAAACTTGAAGAACAAGAGGGGAATGAGGTAATCAGTCCCTCAACCTTGAGTCGATGTGTTCAGTCCATCAATCTTGAATAGAATACATTCATCTACAAACATATGAGTAGCCACTGAGAAACTGGTAGTGATTGGGTCATTCGCTGCCTGGATGAGGTAGAGTGCGGTCGTGCTTTGCACCCCTCTACTGTTTACCCAGACATGCTACTCAGCAAACAATATGGCGCTAGGTGTGCGCTGGAGAGTGAATACTGTGGGCATTCAGCCTACGTCAGCCGAGGTGTTATTGCCCAAAATTATAAGAGAGACATACGGCATCAGAGTTGAGGATTTATATGGCGTGGCACTAAATGGTGTTTATAGAATATTCGTGAAAGTGCTAACAGCTCAAGTGTATGAGTCGTTGATGGATCGTTACCAAGATGTCAGCATTAACGTAACATTGGCAGTGAGGGTCAGGTTGACGGATGTATCAAGACATTAATCGTGGGTCAAGCTCTGTAACGTGCCTTTTGAGGCTGATGAAGCGGATATCAGAAGTATTTTCAAAAGATATGGGGCTGTACATCTAGCCCAACCTAGAAAATGGGTAAAAGGAGCTTATGCTGGATTTCCGGGGGGTACTTTCAGTCTTAAGATGACGGTGAGACATCCTATACCCTCATATGTAGATCTCGAGGGGTTTAAAACCCAGGTAATTGTGGCGTATGCCAGGCAGAGGCATACGTGCCATCTCTTTGGCGAATATGACCATATGGCGGCAGATTGTGGCAAGCAGAACTGGGCCGGCAATAGGAGGAGCACCTGCGCATGAGAAAATGATGCCTGAGGAGGAACGGAGGCAAGGAGGAGGGCATGGTCGCATGAGGAGTGAAGAGGTGGTGGCTCCTCCTGTGGTATCAGAAGGGGACGTGGAGATTCATGAATCACCCAGCCCATTGACAGTACAGTTGTCGAGTGAGGAGGTGCAAGTGGGTGCAGAAGTGAAAGCTATCAAGGAGGAGTTGGCGACTGTGTCACAGGCTATGTTACAGTCTACGGAGGTGGAGAGTCGCAGTGAGCAGGAACCTGGGATCGGGGCGGAAGGAGGTGTGTGCAGGAGGAGGGAGGACCAGGTGGCACCTGTGATGGACAGTGCGATTGCCATGGAAGGACATGGAGGCGAATTCAGGGTGGTAGAGGTGGAAGTCCATTGTGAGGACTTCCAGGACACAGATAAGGAGATAGAGGGAGCAACGAGGAAAAGGGCAGCGGCGTCAGATTCGGATGATGTTCTGACGCCGGCGCAAAGGCCAGGGAAAAAGGCATGGAGTTATGGTACCCAGAGTGACTCTAAGAGAGGGCCATAACAGAAGGGGGGGATGGTTGGGAAGGAGGGTGGAGTACGTGGCAAAGGCAATGCCCAGGTGAATGGTCAGAAAGGGAAGAGTATTGAAATGAGGCGGGGAGGGAAACCTTAAACCGGCCTCAAGTGTGTAACAATAAATATTAATGGTCTGTGTGATGGTGTAAAACGTGAGTAATTCCGGATGTTTTTGAATAGATATAAGGCTGACATGGCTTTTGTGCAGGAACACAGTTTTAAACTTGGTCGTGAACTAGTGGTGTCTGGGTACCAGGCTTATGTGTTGCCGTCTGAGTGTTTAAAAGGAGGAGTGGGTGTGTTGATCAGGGAGGCGAGTCCATTTGTATTGCACAGGAAAGAGGGGGGGAGGGGGAGAGTATTACGTGTGGAAGGATGGTGGATGGGAGATAGAGTGGCGTTTGTGTGTGTGCATGCCCTGGCAGAAAATGAAGTGAAGGTAAAGATGGATTTTGAGCGGGAGGAACTTGTGTACTTCCTACGCACGTTACCGTCTGTGGCGATTGTGGGGGGGATATTGGAATTGTGTAGTTAAGAGGGCAGACGTGGAACCCAGAGGAGCGGGATATTTTTCTTCAGTCTTAGGGAGCCTGTTTAGAGATTTTCAGTTACGAGATGCTTTTGGGGGAGGTATGTGGGAGGTGGAACATACTTTTATAAGGCGGGGATACGTGGCTCATTTGGACAGGATATATTTATCTCAGAGGGTTTTGGTAGAGTCTTTTAAAACTATTGAGATGGTGTCTTCTGATCATAGGGCGGTAATAGTAGAGGTGGGGTGGAAAGCTTTGGCTCGTAGGCAGGGAAGTTATTGGAAACTGAATACGATGGTTTTGGGGGATGGGGAGGGAGTGGAAGGTTTTGCAGTATTTTGGGAACAGCTCTGTGTGGAGAGAAGGACTGAGGAGGATGTGGAAAGATGGTGGGATAGTGTGGCTAAGGTAAGAATACGTAAATTTTATGTGAGGGAGGGCAAACGCATTAATCAATTGCGGATAGGATTGTCAAATTATTTAAAATCTAGATTACAGGATTATTACATGGGGGGCGGTGGCGGGGGTTTACCCCATGGAGGAAATACAAATGTTGAAGGACAGGATAAGGGATTTGCAAGAAGAGTGTTTTGCAGTGGTACGGGTACAAGCGAGGTTGGATGAAGTACTCTGGGGCGACAAGCCATCGGCTTGCACGCTGCAAGGACAGAAGGTACGACAGCAAATGACTGCAAAACTGGGATTGCAAGTCATTTCTTTGGTGGGGGGTTTTCGAGAGGGTCAGGTATTACGAGAAGCAACGGGAATGAGTGCATATGCAGATAGATGGTTTGAGAAGTATGGAGAAAGTAGTGGATGGATGGTGAGGTTCTCGGGCAGGTATGTGAGCATGTGCCGTGCAAACTGGGGAGGAGTGATCGGGAGGCACTGGGTGGGGTTATTGAGGAGGAGGAAATATGGAGAGCCCTTATGGACATGAGGAAGGGAAAGGTGCCCGGGATAGATGGTTTACCAAGCTAATTTTATGTACAACACTGGGGTCTGCTAAGGGGGTTTCCTAGTAAGGTTAATGAATACTGTGAAAGACAGAGGTAAGATGGGAGAATCGCAGGCAACGGCGGTGGTGGCGTTGGTCCCAAAGAGTAAAAAGCAGAGTACCCTTTGGGATTACCGTGCCATTTTGTTGCTTTGTGCTGATTATAAGCTGTTCGCAAAAATTCTTGGGAATAGGCTTAAATGTGTTGTGGGGAGGGTGGTGTTTAAGTCTCAGTTTGGGTTGCCAGGTAGGTCAATGGTCGAGGGCCACGGGATCATAAAGGGGTTCCTGGAGGACATGGAAGGGGGAAGAGGGGTGTTGTTGGCATTGGATTGGCAAGGGGCTTATGGCAGGGTGGAAAGAGGGGCTTTGCAGGATATTCTCATCAGACAGGGGTTTGGCGAAGAAACAGTTGGGTGGGTGGATATGTTGTACTTAGGAGCGAAAGTAAGAGTGCAAATCAATGGGTGTGTGTGGGAGGGAGTCACCATGGAGTGGGGTCTTCGGCAGGGTTGTCCAATATCACAACTATTGTTTGCATGTGTTCAGGATCCTTTTTATAGGATGGTGGAGGATCGTCTAAGGAATGGGGGAGGGATGGTGTGCAGAAGCCTTGGCCTGGCTTGGTGGGTTATGGTGGCAATACAGCTACTCTGGTGTGTGAGGAGACACGGTCAGGAGTTTTGGGGGAAGTTGTACATATGTTTGGGAGAACTACTGGGATGAAAGTCAATGATAATGGGGCTGAGAGAGTGGGCAGGGAGATTGGAATGGGGATGTGATGTCGTGCAGCATCAGACTGGGAGTCGGAAAATCTGTGGTGTCATATATGAGGCTGACCTGAGTGCTGCAAGGGTGAAAAATTCGAATAGGATGGTGGAACAGGTGAAGCAATGTTTGGGAATACTGCTACCTCGCCATTTAACCCTTAGGCAACGAGCAATTGTCATCAATGTATTACTATATAGTAAAGTCAGGTTTGTTTCGGCAGTGTTGCCGTTAACAGGAACGGTGATCACGAGTATTCTTAGAATGGTGTTCAAATTCTTGTGGGGTTCAGGGTGCGACTGGTTGTGAAGGGAGGTAGTGACATTGCCGGTATGTAGGGGAGGGTTGGGTTTGTTGGACTTGAAAGCACGTAAAATGTGTGTTCGTTTATTTATTTATTTATTTATTTATTTATTTGAACATGATACAGAGAAGTACCAGGAATACAATTTTTGAAGTGCAGCATGCCAAAGCCCCTTGTATGCAGAGCATTATGGGCAGGCTTAAAATTAACTTAAGATTAACTAAGCAATGATATATTCAGTGGTACAAAAAATATTGTAAAACAGATAACAATTTAGTACAAATGAGTATTACAAAGACAGGTCATATGGTCATTTACTGTGTTGCTGTGTAATCAGTAGAATGGAGTATTATGTTAGGTAATGAAGTTAAGTAGTAACAAAGTTTGATTGGGTCACAAGTTGACATTTATGAGATAAAATAATGAGATACATATATGAGATACAATTTATGAGATACAATTATTCAGTATTTATTTAGTTGTGGGTGAGTAAGCGCTTTTTGAGAAGAGACTTGAATTTATAAACAGACATTATTTCTTTTATATTCACAGGTAATGAATTCCAGATTTTAGGGCCTTTTATGTGCATTGAGTTTTTGTATAGCGTGCGATGGACACGAGGAACATCAAAGAGTGATCTGTGCCTTGTGTTATGGTCATGTGTTCTGTTGAGGTTGGCAAGGAGATGTTTGAGGGGAGGGTTTATGTCAGAGTTAAGTGTTCTATGTATGTAGTAGGTGCAGTAATAAGTATGGATGTTTTGTAATGTGAGTAGGTTTAGAGTTTTGAATATTGGTGGAGTGTGCTGTCTGTAGTGGGAATTTGTTATCATTCTGACTGCAGCCTTTTGTTGGGTGATTAGTGGTCTGAGATGGTTTATTGTTGTTGAGCCCCATGCACAAATTCCATAGGTGAGATAGGGGTAAATAAGTGAGTGATATAGGGCCAGAAGGGCTGACTGTGGAACATAGTACCGTATCTTCGATAGTATGCGTACAGTCTTGGAATTTTGGGGGGAAACTTGTTGAATATATGTTTGAAATTTGAGTCTATTATCGAGGTGGATTCCTAGGAATTTTCCCTCTGTGAGTTTTGTGATAGGCGATCCATTTATCATTATGTTAAGAGACACATCTGTAGCTCTGTTACCAAATTAAATGTAGTAGGTTTTGTCAATGTTTAGAGTAAGTTTGTTGGTCCTCATCCAGGTTGATATTTTCTTTAATTCGGTATTTACAGTATTGGCTAGCATGACTGGGCTCGGGTGAGAGTAGACGTATGTAGTGTCACCTGCAAATAGTGTGGGTTTGAGTAGTTGTGATGCATTTGGTAGGTCATTTATGTATATGAGAAAGAGAAGAGGGCCTAGGACACTTCCCTGTGGGACACCAACTGTAATTGGCTGTGCGGAAGAGTTTGCCCCATTTGTGTACACATATTGGCTTCTGTTGCTGAGGTATGACTTGAGGTAGTTGAGGGAGTGCCCTCTTATACCATACTGCGACAATTTTATGTGGAGCAAGTCGTGGTCAACTGTATCGAAAGCTTTACGTAAGTCAATGAAGATCCCCAGTGGGACTTCTTTTTTCACTATTGCTATATAAATATGTTCTAGCATGTGGATAATAGCATCATTAGTATTTTTATTAGGCCTGAACCCAAATTGACAGGGGTTGAGTATGTTGTGGGAGATGAGGTAGGAATAGATACGCTTATGGATTAATTTTTCAAAGATTTTAGAGAGAGGGTGTAAGTTGGATATTGGCCTATAGTTATTCAAGTCTGTGTGGTCTCCTCCTTTATGGATCGGGGTGACCCTTGCTATTTTGAGAACTGTAGGAAAGGTAGAGGATTCAATGGATTTGTTAAAGAGTGTTGCAATGATTGGTGATAGCACCCGTGACAGGTTTTTGTATATAATGGGTGGTAAGGTATTTAAATCTCCTGTCTTGTTTTTTAGTTTGTTGATAATAAGGGAGACTTTAGTTGGGTTAGTCGGAGCTAGGAACAGTGTGTTCGGGTAGTTGCCAGTGAGGTAGTCATTGGGTGGGGTATCTGAGCTTGGGATTTTATTGGCAAGGTTTTTTCTTATAGTGGAGAAGAAATCATTGAATCTGTTTGCTGTTTCAGTTGGTGGGAATTGGGGTTCATCTAGTTTTGTTAATTCAATTTCGCTATTTCGAGTTATCTTTTTTGTTCCTAGTATTTCTGATAGGGTTTTCCAGGTCTTTTTTATGTCACCTCGTAAGTTGGATAATCTGTTCTCATAATACAGTTTTTTAGCCCTTCTTATTAGGCTGGTTAGGATTGACGAGTAACGTTTTGTTTGGTCTCTGGTTATGTGGCCCATTCTGTACTGTTTTTCGTATAGGTGCTTTGTATTTATGGATTTGAGGATACTGGGTGTTAGCCAGGGACTGTTCAGTCTCTTTGCAGTCATCTGTTTAGTTTTTTTAGGGCAGTGGTTGTTATAGAGGTATTGGGTCTTTTTTAGAAAATTATTAATACATTCGTCAATATCTGTATAGATTTCTAGCACAGTGTGCCAGTCAATGTTTGCCACTGCTGCTGTGAAGTTATTGATAGCTGCCTCATTGTGAAGTCTGAAAGTGACTTTAGTAGTGTCTAGGGGTAATTTGCCAAGGTTTGTTATGAGGAAGGTAGGGTAATGGTCTGTGGTATTATCTGTGATTATGCCTGATCTTTAGGGGTATATGGTGTTGGTCCAGATGGGGTCTAGTAGGGAAACACTAGTCTCTGTAACTCTTGTAGGTTTTGTTACTGTGTCCTCCTGGCTACACTTGTTGAATAGTTGATTTTTCGGTGTTTTCTTGCTGGTCTTGGTGCTGTTTCCTCTGAGATTGCGCCTCATAATACTACAGGAATTGTTGTAGTTAAGAAGAAGTTGTAGTTATACAAAGCTTAGGGTTACGTTGTTCGGCTGGCAGCGGGGTGTTGCTTTGGGTTTGAGGGCAGTCTTTCTTTGATCTCTATTATTTTCGATTTGTAGGTTTCACTGTTGGTAATCTTTGGTCATTCTGGGTGCTACGTTGGGTAGTGCAGTTTTGCTTGTAACTAGATCATCATAGGAGCATTGGTGGCTCTGATAGCTGGAGAAAAGTACGGAGCTTGGAGGTCGCAGCTAGATAAGGTACATGATCTCCTAAGGAAATGGTATGGGGGAGCGGAAATGAAGGAATGTGAAAAAGTGTTATGTGCCTTAGCGTTAATCAAGGAACCGGGAAAAGTAAAGGTGGGAACTTTGTGTAAATTGTTAGAGGGACATGTAGTGGCGCCGGTTGAAGGGATCTACCCCATGTATGCATGGGATGTAATATGGCAAAGATTTAGTAAATTAAGGATAAGACCTAGGACCCGTGAGGTTATGTATCTTTCCTACATGGTATATTGCCGACGGGAGCGATGCTCCGAGATAGGAGGGTCATCGAGTGTGAGGGGTGTAGCAGATGCAGTGGGGAAGAGATTGCGTATCATGTTGTCTATTTTTGTGAAGGTTTGGAGTGCATCAGGGTATGGATGAGTACGGTAGTGGCAAGGGTGGGGGGTTAAGGTGTGTCGGTATTGCGAGCGTTGAGTATTGATATGAGTGGGGTGGATGAAGGTGTGGCAAGGAGTTTAGCATATATAATCGTGGACTACATATATGTTTTGTGGGGTATGAGGGAAAAGGAGGGTGGAGAAGTGCTGAGGAGGATTTTGGCGGCCACGCTTTATCGAACTTTGTGTCGCAATAGACACATATATGGGAAAAGGTGGGGTGAGGTTTTTTCTGAAGGTTATATAGGACTAACAATAGGGAATTTATTGGCGTTATAACGGGATTTTAACTGCCGGGGTGAGTATAATGGTAAAAGAAGGGGAGTCAGCAGTATTCAAAGGGCTGACCTCCTTGGGTGTGAAGTGATGGGTGGATGGGTGCGACTGGAGGTACACGTGTGGAACTGGATGTGATGGTGTGAAAGATCTATTTTGTTTAGTTCTCTTGTTGGGGAAGGTATAAATGACAGTTTAAATATATAACATTTATAAATATACGACATAAAACATGTAACATGATTTTTTTCTTTGGTAGCGAATTATGTCCCGCTTGTACTGTTCTTGCAAGCGAATTTTAACTTGAGAGGGTTTTCCTTTCACCATGTTCCTTGAAACATTGAGGTTTTTGCAATTTTTGTAACGTGTTCCTGCATCACTTTTGAAGTAATTACCTATTATGTAATCATGTGTGAATAAGGATTAGTAACCTAAATTAATATTCATTGTATATTTATTTGTAAGTAATACTAGTTAGGCACGTGCTAGAAGGCACAGCGAAAGTCTAGTCTGGTGGAATGTGTGTTAAGTTTTGGTATGTTTGTATGTGGCGTTTTAGATGTTATAAGGAGTTTGATATGGTGTTGTTATCTTACTAAAATCAAGATAAAACATTTGGATAATCTTATTCATGTCCTAGTCTTGGATTCTTTTAATATATTTACATATCCTAGTATTTTGCCGATAATGTAGCAAGTGGTGTATTTTGTTGCTTTTTAAAGCTTGAAATTCACGTTATGCAATGTTTTTAAAAAAGCTTGAATTTCATGGTTGTTACATTAATATTGATATTATATATTGTGGGTGTATATTCTTCTACTTATGAAGGTGTATGGGTGCATAGGCATGTAATGTTCATATCTGTTTTAGTCTGTAATTTCATGTTTTTGTGTTTATGTTGTTCATGCACCACCAACTTTTGGTAAATACTCATTAAGTTTTTGATGAGGTCAGGGTATGATCCTAAATTTTAGGATAATTAATGGTATGTTGCTTAGAATGGTGAATGTAAATATATTTTAATGTGAGGGGGAGAAGCGTCAGCTGTGTGTCTGCACTGGCAATAGCAATTATTGTAAAAGTTGGGGTTTGCAGGCTGTTGTGGGTTGTGTATCAGGTTGAAATATGGCCATTATCATAGTGTTTATTTTCTGTACTGGGATTGTGCAATAGAGGTTATTGTTAATATCCAGTATTGTTTTTAATTTTATTATACTCTTATACATCCTTGTATTTGTTCTATGTTTTAAATAAAAAAAAATGTTTCCACCCCTTTGCCGGGAATCGAACCCAAACCCCTCACCGTGGGAAGCGAGAGCTTTTGCCACCTGGCCACGGGTACCGTGACATATAATAAAAAGATAAGATTATGTTGGGATTTTTTACCCTGGAGGGTTAGCCACCCAGAATAACACAAGAAAGTCAGTGCGTCATTAAGGACTGTCTTATTTCCATTGGGACCCTTCAGTCTTGTCCCCCAGGATTGGACCCACACCAGTCGACTAACATTCAGGTACCTACTTGCTAGGTGAACGAGGACAACAGATTTAAGGAAACACGCTCAGTGTTTCCACCCTTGGCGGGAATCCAGTGTGTGAAGAGAGAGCGTTGCCTACCAGGCCACGGGACACCCTGGTAGTAATATGTGTAAATAACCTAGGATAAGCAAGTTTATTTAGGTACAGGTACACGTAAGTAAAATTATCATACACAGTACATATTACCTAGGATAACCCAAAAGTGTCAGTGTAACTTATTTCCATTGGGGCCCTTGATACTTCCATTGGGGATCCTTGATATTTCCATTGGGGATCCTTGATATTTCCATTGTGGTCCTTGATTTTTCCATTGGAAGTTCATGAGAGTACTCTCAACTACCGGGCTGACGCAAATTGCTAAGATCAAAGAAACTGTTCTGACCATACCTAATGAACCCCGTTCATATTGCTGCTACAGTAAATAAACTTAATGACTTCTCAAATATGGGTTTTAATCTTGCCAGGAAAATCTCAAGGTATATTGCTGAAGTTAGTGATTACCAGTGGCAGTTATCAAGGCTCCCTTTACTTGTGTTCAATATTGTACAGAGGTAACCTTTCAAGGCAGATAAAATTGCTAACCTAGAAAATGTACAGAGAACCTTCATGACAAACATAACTGCAATAAAACACCTCAATTACTGGAAACGGTTGAAGTTCCTAAGCCTGCACTCCCTAGAACGCAGGAGGGAGAGATACATGATTATATACACCTGGAAAATTCTAGAGGGACTAGTACCAAACTTGCACACGAAAATCACTCCCTTTGAAAACAATAGACTAGGCATACGATGCATCATCCCTCCAATGAAAAGCAGGGGTGCCACTAGAACAATAAGAGACAACACAGTAAGTGTCAGGAACCCAAGACTGTTCAACCGCCTCCCAGCATACATAAGGGGGATTACCAATAGACCCCAGGCTGTCTTCAAGGAGGCAATAGACAGGCACTTGACCAGCCGAGCTGTGGTTCGTACGTTGGATTGCGCGCGGCCAGCAGTAACAGCCTGGTTGAGCAGGCCCTGCTCCACCATGTGGACTGATCACAGACTGGGTCGCGGGGGCGTTGACCCCCGGAACTCTCTCCAGATATACTCTAGGCCCCAATGGAAATAAGTCACTTCGTCTTTTTTGGGTTATCCTGGGTAATCTACACTTATGCCGCTTTGTGTGATAATTTATGTAACTGTATTTGTGTGTACCTGTACCTGAATAAACTTATAGAAGTGCTCTACGTAACGCTCTCTCACCAACAGATGTCAGTGAGACAGTCATTGATACTACCTCACTAAAACAAAGTACATATCAACATTGGGGTGCCTCAAGGTAGCGTCCTTGGCCCATTATTAGTCATCATATTCATCAGTGACCTACCAAATGCCTCCCAGGCAGATGACACAATATTTATCATAACTAATCCAGATCGTGTTGTCCTCAACGACACAGTCAGTGAGGAACGCTTAAAGATTTCTGCCTGGATGGCAACCAACAAACTTACTCTCAATGTTGACAAACTCTTCTATATGATGTTTGGGAAATAAAGCTAAAAAAAATACTCATTTCAACATAAAAATTAAAAAAAAATCACATAGAAAAACTAGGCGAGGAGGAAAATTCTCAGGGATTCACTTGACTTTCAACACTCACATCCTTTATATATCTAAAGAAAATTTGCAGAAATTTGGGCATTCTATCATAAATACGCTACTTTTTTCCACACACTACATTACTTACCATGTATTACTCTTTAATCTATCCTCACCTCACTTACGGTATTTGTGCTTTGGGACTCACTACAGCAAATCACCGAATTAAAACCCATTGTTACGCAACAGAAATAAGCTGGCCGAAAATCACCCAGCCAGGTTCAAGACATACACACCACCACTATTCAAAAGTCTCAACTTACTGAACACACAACACATCCACACTTGCTTCTGTGCATTTTATTGTATAAGAACATTTAGAACCAGCTTCATCCCAGCACTCGGTCTCTTCATGGAGAGCTGCAACACAACACAGACACAATACAAGAAATAAATATCTCACGTACCAGGTGTTCCACTCAACTTATACAAGAACTCCGTGCTAATAAAGAACCTTAACAATTGGGACTTCCTTCCGGAAGATGCTTTAAAAATATACTCAGAAGGGACCTCTTAAATCTGATTTAACCTTGCTTAGATAAACGATACTAAAACCTGATGTATCAATTAAGTCTTGTTTATCCAAATCACATTAGCATTCATACCGATATTCTCACTTTCGTCAATATGATTCATCATATGTAATAACCAAAAATATGTCATACCTCAGTATTTATCACTACAAACGTTACATCAAACTGTTCCACAAGATCTCAAAATATCATAATTCATAAACCAAATTATTAAAGAATATGAAGTGTCAGATATTGCAAATCACATTATGACTGACTACTCCCTAGTTGTAAGTTAATTTTAAGGCAGCCCGAAATGCTCTGCGTAAAAAGGGGTTTTCTGTGAAGACATGCAAGTCAATTAATCCCATGTCAACTGTATTCTGAACTATACTTTAGAGAAATAAGATTGTCTTTGTAGATGTCGCTGCAGGATTCTCTTATAAACTAGGTCTCATCTGACTCACTATAAAGTAGCTTTCACCTGATTTACTATAAAATCTCACTTGACACACGGTAAGGAAAACTTTCTTTTGGAAATTCACAGAAAATCCGTTTTCGTGACCTCTCGTAGGTCTCCTGTCAATCCCTAATGATCCTCACGTTTCAGGTCACTCTCATGTTCAACACCACTGGTTGCAACACCCCTGGCCACAACACCAATGGTCCTCACCCTTCCACCGATGTTGCAGATGTTTATCTTGGCCTCTCACCCTTCCCCTGATGCTGTAGATGTTAATATGAGGCATCATCCTCCCACTAATGCTGCAGGTGTCACTACCTCCCGGGACAACGCAAACAAGACAAAATATTTGCGGTTATTGGGCTATATTACTTTAAATTCTTCTCATTTATAAACTTTCAAAATCATGGAGGCTAATGTGAAAACTTCCTTACTGTAAAATGTTTCTTAGGGTATAGGCCTCTCCTCGTCAGTAGTCAAATGAATAAGTGTTCATTTAGGCTTTGGGTAAATAATATTTATACAGTGATCTTGTGGACACACAGATGTTGACACCGTGTCGACAGTGAAGGCCACAGTAACCGTGTCGACACTGAAGGTCACAGTGACCATGTCGGCGGTGAAGGTCACAGTAACCGTGTCGACAATGAATGTCACAGTGACCATGTCGACAGTGATGGTCACAGTGACCGTATCGACAGTGAAGATCCCAGTGACCATGTCGACAGTGAAGATCCTAGTGACCGTGTCGACAGTGAAGGTCCCAGTGACCGTGTTGACAGGGAAGGCCACAGTGACTGACCGTATCGACAGTGCGGGTCACTGTCAAGGCAATATAACAAACCAAACGTCCGTAACGACGAGGATAATGCTTTATTATGTGTTGAAAAATGTATCCATCCCCCCCCAGGAGAGTTCCTTGAGGAGGACAGGAGTGGCAGTGTTCCGTCAGTCAAGAAAACAGTGCCTCCTAGGAGAGTTCCTTGAGGAGGACAGGAGGGGCAGTGTTCCGTCAGTCAAGAAAACAGTGCCTCCTAGGAGAGTTCCTTGAGGAGGACAGGAGTGGCAGTGTTCCGTCAGTCAAGAAAACAGTGCCTCCTAGGAGAGTTCCTTGAGGAGGACAGGACTGGCAGTGTTCCATCAGTCAAGAAAACAGTGCCTCCTAGGAGAGTTCCTTGAGGAGGACAGGAGTGGCAGTGTTCCGTCAGTCAAGAAAACAGTGCCTCCTAGGAGAGTTCCTTGAGGAGGACAGGACTGGCAGTGTTCCATCAGTCAAGAAAACAGTGCCTCCTAGGAGAGTTCCTTGAGGAGGACAGGAGTGGCAGTGTTCCGTCAGTCAAGAAAACAGTGCCTCCTAGGAGAGTTCCTTGAGGAGGACAGGACTGGCAGTGTTCCATCAGTCAAGAAAACAGTGCCTCCTAGGAGAGTTCCTTGAGGAGGACAGGAGTGGCAGTGTTCCGTCAGTCAAGAAAACAGTGCCTCCTAGGAGAGTTGTTTGAGGAGGACAGGAATGGCAGTGTTCCGTCAGTCAAGAAAACAGTGCCTCCTAGGAGAGTTCCTTGAGGAGGACAGAAGTGGCAGTGTTCCATCAGTCAAGAAAACAGTGCCTCCAAGGAGAGTTCCTTGAGGAGGACAGGAGTGGCAGTGTTCCGTCAGTCAAGAAAAGTGGCAGTGTTCCGTCAGTCAAGAAAACAGTGCCTCCTAGGAGAGTTCCTTGAGGAGGACAGGAGGGGCAGTGCTCCGTCAGTCAAGAAAACAGTGCCTCCTAGGAGAGTTCCTTGAGGAGGACAGGAGGGGCAGTGCTCCGTCAGTCAAGAAAACAGTGCCTCCTAGGAGAGTTCCTTGAGGAGGACAGGAGGGGCAGTGTTCCGTCAGTCAAGAAAACAGTGCCTCCTAGGAGAGTTCCTTGAGGAGGACAGGAGTGGCAGTGCTCCGTCAGTCAAGAAAACAGTGCCTCCTAGGAGAGTTCCTTGAGGAGGACAGGAGTGGCAGTGCTCCGTCAGTCAAGAAAACAGTGCCTCCTAGGAGAGTTCCTTGAGGAGGACAGGAGTGGCAGTGTTCCGTCAGTCAAGAAAACAGTGCCTCCTAGGAGAGTTCCTTGAGGAGGACAGGAGTGGCAGTGTTCCGTCAGTCAAGAAAACAGTGCCTCCTAGGAGAGTTCCTTGTTCCGTCAGTCAAGAAAACAGTGCCTCCTAGGAGAGTTCCTTGAGGAGGACAGGAGTGGCAGTGTTCCGTCAGTCAAGAAAACAGTGCCTCCTAGGAGAGTCCTTGAGGAGGACAGGACTGGCAGTGTTCCGTCAGTCAAGAAAACAGTGCCTCCTAGGAGAGTTCAGGAGGACAGAAGTGGCAGTGTTCCGTCAGTCAAGAAAACAGTGCCTCCTAGGAGAGTTCCTTGAGGAGGACAGAAGTGGCAGTGTTCCATCAGTCAAGAAAACAGTGCCTCCAAGGAGAGTTCCTTGAGGAGGACAGAAGTGGCAGTGTTCCATCAGTCAAGAAAACAGTGCCTCCTAGGAGAGTTCCTTGAGGAGGACAGAAGTGGCAGTGTTCCGTCAGTCAAGAAAACAGTGCCTCGTAGGAGAGTTCCTTGAGGAGGACAGGAGTGGCAGTGTTCCGTCAGTCAAGAAAACAGTGCCTCGTAGGAGAGTTCCTTGAGGAAGACAGGAGTGGTAGTGTTCTGTCTGTCAAGAAAACAGTGCCTCCTAGGAGAGCTCCTTAAGGAGGACAGGAGTGGCAGTGTTCCATCAGTCAAGAAAACAGTGCCTCCTAGCACTGGTCTGTCAGATGATCCTCTCAGTCAGTGGCTGAATGTCCGCTATTCTATCTATCCTCAGGCTTCCCCACAGTACTGGCAACACTTTAGTGTACCTATTGAGTACAAATGACTTTTGCTACTGAGAACTACCCATTGAGTACTAACGACCTTAGCTGTGAGTGCCATGGCTACCTATTGAGCACTATAACTTTAGCTATTGAGTAACATGGCTACCTACTGAGTATTAATGATTTTAGCTATTGAGGTCCATAGCTACCCGTGATGTCTCTGTACGGGGGATAGTCTCTGAGTTGCAAGAAAAGAGTGTCGGGACATGCATAGGAAGGAAGGATGAGATCAACAGGCACAGAGAGGTGTCGCCGTGTTCTGTGCAACATGAAACGGTGGAGGTTGAGGTTCATTGTGAAGGATCCTCGGAAGACAACGTGACGGTGGAGGGCGTCACGAGGAATAGAGCGGCGGCGTCAGACTCAGACGAGGTCCTGACGCCGGCGCAGAGGTGTGGGAAGAAGGACGAATATTCTCAAGGTAGCCAGGATAAGGGGCATCGAAAGAAGAGGGGTGGGGTGGATGGTGTGAAATCAGGTGTTGGCCAAGGGGCAGGAGGCCCTGGGAAGGAGAAGAAATTTTAAGAAGGCCTTAGGTGTATGACTCTGAATGTGAATGGACTGTGTAATAGTGTGAAGAGGGAATGTTTTCGTATGCTTCTGTCTAAATATAGAGTGGATGTAGTGTTTCTACAGGAACATAATTTCAGTGAGGGAAGAGTGCTACAGGTGGCAGGGTTTAATTAGGTTATGACTCTGCCATCTGCACGTCTGAAAGGTGGTGTGGGTTTATTGATAAAGGAGGCAAGCCCGTTTGTGTTGATACGGAGTGAGGGGGGAGGGGAGGATGGTGTTGCGTGTAGATGGGTGGTGGATGGGGCAGAGGATAACCTTTGAAAGTGTGTATGCACCAGCGAAAAACGATGTGAAAGTAAAGCAGGATTTTGTATGTGATGATCTAGTTTTCTCCTTACGTGGTTTACCTGCAGTGGCCATCGTTCGTGGGGACTGGAATTGTGTTATTAGGAGGGATGATGTGGAACCACAAGGGACGGGGCACATGTCGGCAGCCTTATGAATTCTCTTGGTGGATGTTCAGTTGAAGGATTTGGTAGGTGGGGGGGGGGGCGTGGGAGGAAGAGCATACCTTTGTAAGGAGGCGTTACGTGGCTAGGTTAGATAAGTTGTACATATCTCACGGGGTTTTGTCAAAGTTTGTCCGTACAATAGAAGTAGCTTTTTTCAGATCATCGGGCTGTAGTGGCAGAGGTGGAGTGGGAGTCACTAGTTGGCAGCTCAAGGGGATACTGGAAGTTAAATACGAGTGTGTTAGGAGATGAGGAGGGGTTGGAAGGTTTTACAGCAATGTGGGAGGGACTAAGTGAGGAGGAAAAAGGGGCGGAGGATGTGGTGACGTGGTGGGATGGTGTGGCTAAGGAACGGATTCAGCATTATTACATGCGAGAAGGGAAACGAATCAGTTCTTTAAAATATGGGCTTGTTAACTGTTTGGAGGACAGGTTAAGGGATTGTTATGTAAGGGGGGCAGTGGCGGGCACTTATCCTATGGACGACATTATGGTAATTAAGTGGAGGTTGTGTGAAATCCAGGACGAGAGGTTCCAAGCGGTGAGGGTAACGGTGGGGGTGGAAGAGGTGTTATGGGGCGATAGGCTTTTGATAGAGTTCCGCACCAAAGACTGTTAAAGAAAGTGGCAGCCCATGGCATTCAGGAAAAAGTGCTCTCATGGATCGAGTCATGGTTCACAGACAAGAAGCAGTGTCCATCAATGGGGTTAAATCCGAGAGGGGATCTGTAACAAGTGGCGTACCACAGGGATCAGTCTTAGGCCCGTTGTTGTTTATAATATATATCAATGACCTTGATGAGGGTATTACTAGTGATATGAGCAAATTCGCCGATGACACAAAGATAGGTTGGATAATTGATTCATAAGAACATAAGAACATAAGAAAGAAGGAACACTGCAACAGGCCTACTGACCCATGCGGAGAAGGTCCATGTCCCCCTCCCCGGATTAGACCAATGACCCACAACCCGGATAATCCCAATGACCCACCCAGTCTGGTCATCCCCACTCAAGGATGGAGCACTGTACCAGACCCAGCAGCACAAGCTAGTCAGGTCCAACTCACACCCACCCACACCCACTCATGTATTCATCTAACCTATTTTTAAAACTACACAACATTTTAGCCTCAATAACTGTACTCGGGAGCTTGTTCGACTCATCCACAACTCTATTACCAAGCCAGTACTTTCCTATATCCTTCCTGAATCTGAAATTTTCCAACTTGAAACCATTGCTGCGAGTCCTGTCTTGGCTGGAAATTTTCAGCACATTATTTACATCCCCTTTATTTATTCTTGTTTTCCATTTATACATCTCGATCATATTCCCCCTAATTCTACGGCTTTCGAGAGAGTGCAGATTCAGGGCCCTCAGTCTATCCTCATAGGGAAGATTTCTGATACATGGGATCATCTTTGTCATCCTCCTTTGTATGTTTTCAAGAGCATTTATATCCATTCTGTAATACGGTGACCAGAACTGAGCAGCATAGTCTAAATGAGGCCTAACCAAGGATATATAGAGTTGAAGAACAACCTGAGGACTTCTATTATTTATACTTCTAGATATGAAGCCAAGAATTCTGTTAGCTTTATTGCGAACACTAATGCACTGTTGTCTTGGTTTTAGGTTACTGCTAACCAGAACTCCTATATCCTTTTCGTAATCGGTAGTATTAAGATCTGCATTATTTAGTTTAAATGTGGCATGATTATTTAACTGTCCAACATTTAGAACTTTGCATTTGTCAATATTAAACTGCATCTGCCACTTCTCCGACCATTGTGTCACAGTGGTGACGTGTGCTTAGCTCAGTGGTGACGTGTACTTAGCTCAGTGAGGACGTGTCGAGTGTGCTCTCTACGGACTGAACGAAGATGCCCTCCATCGAGCAACTTTACCAACAGCTAAAGGAAGAATTGAGGATGGCGAAGATGGAGATTCGGCGACTGACTGAGGAAAACAAGAAGATTCGTATTAGTCCTCCTGCTTTGAGTCCTCAGGTCAAGAAGGGAAACTGGTCAGTGGCTGGACAGCGAGGAACGAAGTTGACGATCAAAAAGACGAATGGAAAGGTAGAAACGATGAAGAAGAAAGAGACTGCAGTGGTAACTGTTGTGGAAGCATCTAATACATTCTCAGTGCTACCCGACGAATGTGAGTCGACTACTGGGAACGTCACGACGAACGACACCAAGGAAGGTAAGAATATTGTTGTTGTTGGGGATAGCCAAGTTAGGTATATAGATAGGGCGTTCTGCTTGAAGGACAGGAGTAGGAGACAAAGGGTTTGCTTTTCTTTGGCTGGGATGGAGGATATTGTTAGCCGTCTGGATGACATCATGAGAGGTAATGGGAGTAATTCTATTATCTGTCTCAGTGCTGGAGGCAACGATGTTGGCAGACGTAGGAGTGAAGACCTGATTAGCAGGTATAGGTCAGCAATAGAAATAATTAGGAGGAAGGGTGGGAACCCTGTCATATGTGGTATTTTGCCAGGGAGAGGAGTTGGAAATGAATGGTTGTCCAGGGCAATTGGTGTGAATTGCTGGCTGGACAAATACTGTAAAGAAAATGTGGTAACATTCATTGACAACTGGGACCTCTTCTATGGCAGAAATGACATGTATGCCAGGGATGGGGTTCACTTATCTAGGTCTGGGGTGGGGGCACTGGCAACTGCAGTGGAGGCAGCTGTTAGGACTTTAAACTAGGAATAGTTAGTGGTATGGGTTTTGGCAGGAAAACAGTGAAGTCCCAGTGTAGTAATATTATGAGCTCTAGGGGAACTAGTAATAAGCAGA
This sequence comes from Cherax quadricarinatus, assembly GCF_038502225.1. Classification (NCBI taxonomy): domain Eukaryota; kingdom Metazoa; phylum Arthropoda; class Malacostraca; order Decapoda; family Parastacidae; genus Cherax; species Cherax quadricarinatus. The sequence goes on from NC_091304.1 coordinate 23,978,952, forward strand.
ACGAGGTAGATATTGAAAAGCCAGTGACACTGGGTGATAAGGACAGTAATAGGTTTAGTAGAAAAACAGAAATGAGCAGGAAGGGTAAAGGGAAAGGAGAGTCTTTCAATGTTTATTATGCTAATAGCCGTTGAGCTAGGAATAAGATGGACAAGTTGAGATTGGTTGCTAGTGCAGGTAACATTGATGTATTTGCCTTAACGGAGACGTGGTTTAATTAAAAAAGTCGGGACATGCCTGCGGAATGTCACATTCAGGGTTTTAAATTGTTCCAAGTAGATAGAAGTATCGGGAAGTGGGGTGGGGTGGCATTATATGTCTGAGATCGCTTGAACTGTTGCATGAAAACGGGTATTAAGTCTGAAGTAACACATACAGAGTCTGTTTGGATAGAATTTTCAGAGGGGCATGAAAAACTGATTTTAGGTGTGGTATACCGTCCCCCAAACTTAGATAGGGACCAAGGGAGACTACTATGGGAAGAAATTGTTAAGGCCACAAGGCACGATAATGTAGTAGTTCTGGGAGACTTTAACTTTAGTCATACTGATTGGAATTTCTTGACTGGGAATTTAGAATCATACGACTTCTTAGAAGTAGTTCAGGATTGTTTTTTGAAGCAGTTTGTGACAGAACCTAAAAGGGGACATAACCTGCTTGACTTAGTTCTGGCAAACAATGAATCCCTTGTTAATAACTTAGAAATTTCAGAGGAACTGGGTGCTAGCGACAACAAATCAATTACATTTAGCATTGAATGGAAGTATGATAGTAGGGATAACTCAGTAACAGTCCCAGATTTTCGCTTAGCAGATTACGATGGGCTTAGAGAACACTTATCATCTGTTGACTGGGGTAACGAAGAGAGCTCTCAGTATGACAGTTTTCTGAACACTATACATGCTGCTCAAAGAACGTTTATCCCTTATAAAGAAATTAGATCAAATAGAAATGACCCAAAATGGATGAATAATAGGCTGAAATATCTACTAGGGCATAAGAAAGGAATTTATAGGCGTATCAAAAGAGGCTAGGGTCATCTTATGAATCAGTATATTGACATTAAGAGGGACATTAAAAAGGGGATAAGAAAAGCTAAAAGGGACTATGAAATTAAAGTTGCTAGGGATTCTAAAACTAACCCAAAAAGTTTTTTCCAGGTATATAGAACAAAAGTCAGAGATCTATGGGCATCTTACTGACAAAGAGAATGAAATGTGCTCGATTTTAAATAATTGTTTTCTCTCGGTTTTAACACAGGAAGACACTAATAATATTCCGGTAATTAATTTTTATAGTGGGCCAGAAGAAGTTAAATTATGTGTTGCAGTGTCTGACAAGATGAACATCAAAATGGTATACAATACCGACAGGTTGGTAGGTAAGACACATAGGCAACAGTTAGGCAACTTTATTCCGAAACGTTTCGCCTACTCAGTAGGCTTCTTCAGTCGAATACAGAAAGTAGGCAGGAACAGTAGAGATGTGAAGACCATGCAATCAGTCCATCACCCTTGAAGTCGTAGAATTTGAGGTTGTCAGTCCCTCACCCTGTCAGACACTGCAACACATGGCCTCTTGGAACAGAAAACACCATGGACAACCCTTTCAAGTGAGAACTGTTGGATCTGAGAGGGACCCGACCTCTCAGTGGCTACATTCTCACTACTACTACTACTACTACTACTCTGCACCTCACCTTCCGACAGTATTTAAGTCTTCGCATTGTCGCTTGATCTTCAGATAGTTCCTGACTATGGAACTGAACTTCTTCAAGCTGAGGGACTGACAACCTCAAATTCTACGACTTCAAGGGTGATGGACTGATTACATCGTCTTCACATCTCTACTGCTCCTGCCTACTTTCTGTATTCGACTGAAGAAGCCTACTGTGTAGGCGAAACGTTTCGGAATAAAGTTGCCTAACTGTTGCCTATGTGTCTTACCTACCAACCTGTCGGTATTGTATACCATTTTGATGTGCACCAAAGACTGTTGAAGAAAGTAGCAGCTCATGGCATTGGGGGAAGGGTGCTCTCGTGGATCGAAACATGGCTCACAGACAGGAAGCAGAGAGTGTCCATAAATGGGGTTAAATCCGAGTGGGGATCAGTAACAAGTGGTGTTCCACAGGGCCCGTTGTTGTTTATAATATATATCAATGATCTTGATGAAGGAATTACTAGTGATATGAGCAAATTCGCCGATGACACGAAGATTGGTAGGATAATTGATTCAAATGTAGATGTTAGGAAACTTCAGGAGGATTTAGACAAACTCTACTCTTGGTCAGAAAAGTGGCAGATGCAGTTCAATGTAGATAAATGCAAGGTTCTGAAGTTCGGGAGTGTCCATAACCCTAGCACTTATAAGTTAAATAATGTAGAACTTAGCCATACAGATTGCGAAAAGGACTTGGGGGTTATGGTAAGCAGCAACCTTAAACCAAGACAGCAATGCCTAAGCGTATGTAATAAGGCAAATAGATTACTGGGATTTATATCAAGAAGTGTAAGCAACAGAAGTCCAGAGGTCATACTGCAGCTTTATACATCATTAGTAAGGCCTCAACTAGATTATGCAGCTCAGTTCTGGTCTCCATATTACAGAATGGACATAAATTCGTTAGAAAACATTCAGCGTAGGATGACTAAATTAATACATAGCATTAGAAATCTTCCTTATGAAGAAAGATTGAAGACTCTTAAGGTACATTCACTTGTTAGACGAAGAATGAGGAGAGACCTGCTCGAAGTGTATAAGTGGAAGATTGATATTAATAAAGGGGATATTAATAAGGTCTTGAGGATGTCTCTCCAAGAGAGAACCCGCAGTAATGGATTTAAATTAGATAAGTTTAGATTTAGAAAGGACATAGGAAAGTATTGGTTTGGAAATAGGGTAGTTGATGAGTGGAACAGTCTACCTAGTTGGGTTATTGAGGCTGGGACTTTGGGTAGTTTTAAATTTAGGTTGGATAAGTACATGAGTGGGAGGGGTTGGATTTGAGTGGGACTTTCACATCAGAGCTTATTTCTTGGGTGGCATTGAAAATTGGGTTGGGCAAATGTTTTGTTAGTGGGATGAATTGTAAAGGACCTGCCTAGTATGGGCCAACAGGCCTCCTGCAGTGTTACTCCTTTCTTATGTTCTTATGTTCTTGTTACTGCGGGTTCTCTCTTGGAGAGATATCCTCAAGACCTTGTTAATATCCCCTTTATTAATACCTATCTTCCACTTATACACTTCGATCAGGTCTCCCCTCATTCTTCGTCTAACAAGTGAATGTAACTTAAGAATCTTCAATCTTTCTTCATAAGGAAGATTTTTAATGCTATGTATTAATTTAGTCATCCTACGCTGAATGTTTTCTAACGAATTTATGTCCATTCTGTAATATATGGAGACCAGAAATGAGCTGCATAATCTAGGTGAGGCCTTACTAATGATGTATAAAGCTGCAGTATGACCTCTGGACTTCTGTTGCTTACACTTCTTGATATAAATCCCAGTAGTCTATTTGCCTTATTACGTATGCTTAGGCATTGCTGTCTTGAACATTAAAATGGTATAAAATACCGACAGGTTGTTAGGTAAGACACATATGCAACAGTTAGGTATCTTTATTTCGAAACGTTTCGCCTACACAGTAGGCTTCTTCAGTCGAGTACAGACAAGTTGATGGTCTGATTACATCGTCTTCAAGTCTCTTCTGCTTCTATCAACTTTTCTGTACTCGACTGAAGAAGCCTACTGTGTAGGCGAAACGTTTCGAAATAAAGATACCTAACTGTTGCACATGTGTCTTACCTAACATTGCTGTCTTGGTTTAAGGTTGCTGCTTACCATAACCCCAAAGTCCTTTTCGCAATCTGTATGGCTAAGTTCTACATTATTTAACTTATAAGTGCTAGGGTTATGGACACTCCCGAGCTTCAGAACCTTGCATTTATCTACATACAACTGCATCTGCCACTTTTCTGACCAAGAGTAGAGTTTGTCTAAATCCTCCTGAAGTTCCCTAACATTTACGTTTGAATCAATTATCCTACCTATCTTCGTGTCATCGGCGAATTTGCTCATATCACTAGTAATTCCTTCATCAAGATCATTGATATATATTATAAACAACAACGGGCCCAAGACTGATCCCTGTGGAACGCCACTTGTTACTGATCCCCACTCGGATTTAACCCCATATATGGACACTCTCTGCTTCCTGTCTGTGAGCCATGATTCGATCCACGAGGGCACCCTTTCCCCAATGCCATGAGCAGCTACTTTCTTCAACAGTCTTTGGTGCGGAACTCTATCAAATGCCTTACTAAAATCTAAGTAAATAATATCAAATTCTTTATCGTGGTCAACAGCCTCAAAAGCTTTACCGAAGAAAGTTAATAAATTAGTTAGACAAGACCGGCCTCTTGTGAATCCATGCTGAGTATCATTAATCAAGCTATGCTTATCGAGATGGCTTCCTATAATCTCAGTTATAATTAACTCTAGTAATTTGCCTACAATTGAGGTCAGGCTTATTGGGCGGTAATTTGACGGTAACGACTTGTCCCCTGCTTTAAAAATAGGAATTACATTAGCCATCTTCCACATATCAGACACTACACCTGTTTGAAGAGATAAATTAAAAATATTAGTTAATGGTTCACAGACTTCCATTTTGCATTCCTTAAGAACCCTTGAAAAAACCTCATCAGGACCCGGTGACTTATTTTGCTTCAGTCGGTCTATCTGCTTCACAACCATTTCACTAGTGACTGTGATGTTACATAATTTATCTTCTTCTGGCCCACTATAAAAATTAATTACCGGAATATTATTAGTGTCTTCCTGTGTAAAAACCGAGAGAAAATAATTATTTAAAATCGAGCACATTTCATTCTTTTTGTCAGTAAGATGCCCATAGTTATTTTTAAGGGGACCTATCTTATCTCTGCTTTTGTTCTATATACCTGGAAAAAACTTTTTGGGTTAGTTTTAGAATCCCTAGCAACTTTAATTTCATAGTCCCTTTTAGCTTTTCTTATCCCCTTTTTAATGTCCCTCTTAATGTCAATATACTGATTCATAAGATGACCCTCGCCTCTTTTGATACGCCTATAAATTCCTTTCTTATGCTCTAGTAGATATTTCAGTCTATTATTCATCCATTTTGGGTCATTTCTATTTGATCTAATTTCTTTATAAGGAATAAACGTTCTTTGAGTAGCATGTATAGTGTTCAGAAAACTGTCATATTGATAGCTCTCTTCGTTACCCCAGTCAACAGATGATAAGTGTTCTCTAAGCCCATCGTAATCTGCTAAGCGAAAATCTGGAACTGTTACTGAGTCATCCCTACTATCATACTTCCATTCAATGCTAAATGTAATTGATTTGTTGTCGCTAGCACCCAGTTCCTCTGAAATTTCTAAATTATTAACAAGGGATTCAGTTTGCCAGAACTAAGTCAAGCAGGTTATTACCCCTTGTAGGTTCAGTCACAAACTGCTTCAAAAAACAATCCTGAACTACTTCTAAGAAGTCGTGTGATTCTAAATTCCCAGTCAAGAAATTCCAATCAATATGACTAAAGTTAAAGTCTCCTAGAATTACTACATTATCGTGCCTTGTGGCCCTAACAATTTCCTCCCATAGTAGTCTCCACTGGTCCCTATCTAAATTTGGGGAACGGTATATCACACCTAAAATTAATTTTTCATGCCCCTCTGAAAATTCTATCCAAACAGACTCTGTATGTGTTACTTCAGACTTAATACCCGTTTTTATGCAACAGTTCAAGCGATCTCGGACATACAATGCCACCCCACCCCCCTTCCCGACACTTCTATCTACTTGGAACAATTTAAAACCCTGAATGTGACATTCTGCAGGCATGTCCCGACTTTTTGAATTAAACCACGTCTCAGTAATGGCAAATACATCAATGTTACCTGCACTAGCAACTAGTCTCAACTCGTCCATCTTATTCCTAGCACTGCGACTATTTGTGTAATAAATATTTAAAGACCCTCCTCTCTCTTTACCCTTCCTGCTCCTTTCTGTTATTCCACTAAACCTATTACTGTCCTTGTCAATTAGTGCCACTGGCTTTCCAATATCCACCTCATTTTGCCTATTACTAGTTCTCCTAGTACTCATATTACTACCCTGCGACTTCACAGTTTTCGCGCCAAAACCCATACCTCTAACTATTCCTAGTTTAAGACCTAACAGCTCCCTCCACTGCGTTGGCCAGTGCTCCCACTCCAGACCTAGATAAGTGAACCCCATCCCTGGCATACATGTCATTTCTGCCATAGAAGAGGTCCCAGTTGTCAATGAATGTTACCGCATTTACCTTACAGTATTTGTCCAGCCAGCAATTGACACCATTATGTATTATGTATATATTATGTATACCCCTTGTAATGATTGCAACAAATTATATGTGGGCGAAACATCAAGAGACCTCCAAACACGTATTTCAGAACACCAATATGCAAGCAGGACTGACGATACAAGGAATGCCTGTGTACAACATCGCAATTCACACAACCATTTAATTAACTACAGAAACTCAAGACTTATCGCCACAGAAGACAACACTCAATACCGAAGAATCCTGGAATCATCGCTTATCTCTATAACCAACAATTTCAACCAGAACAACGGCTTCTATAACATAGCTGAACCACTCGCCAAGAAACTTCTTATCGCCACAGACGACAACACTCAATACCGAAGAATCCTGGAATCATCGCTTATCTCTATAACCAACAATTTCAACCAGAACAACGGCTTCTATAACATAGCTGAACCACTCGCCAAGAAACTTCTTCATCGCTATCCCACATAAGAACATAGAACACTGCAGAAGGTCTACTCACAACTTGTCCAATACCCCTGCCAAGCTACCCAAGACTCTATAACTCCACCCGGTAGATCATCAGATGCAGCATTCTCCACCTGACCTCAACATTCTGAACATGACTATAAATACTCCCGTACCTTCCACCCCAGGTAGATCTGTGTGTGACTTGAAAAAGCCCACTGTGTGGGTGAAACGTTGTCAATAAAGGATCACATTATACTGCATATGAGTTTATATTTACACTGTGTCGGTATTTGATACCATTCATTTCCATCCTAGAATTTGTATTGATAAAGCCACTGGATGGCGAAACGTCTACAATAAAGATACCCAGACCAGGACATTAATTTGTCCAAATCCTCCTGGAGTACATTGCTATCCTCCTCAGAGTGAATTATACGGCCTATCTTTGTATCATCAGCAAACTTACTCATGTCACTCGTAATCCCTTCATCAAGGTCATTAATGTAAATTATGAACAAGAGAGGGCCCAAAACTGATCCTTGCGGAACGCCACTAGTGACTAATCCCCATTCAGATTTCACTCCATTAATGGTAACTCTCTGCTTTCTATTGGTAAGCCATGCCTCTATCCATGCTAGAACTTTACCTCCTATACCATGAGCTGCCACTTTTTTCAAGAATCTCCTGCGAGGTACTCTATCGAAGGCTTTACTAAAATCCAAATAAACAATATCATATTCCTTATCACTGTCAACTGCCTCAAATGTTCTATTGAAGAATGTCAGTAAGTTTGTCAGGCAGGAACGACCTCTCGTGAATCCATGCTGAGATTCATTTATCAAGTTATGCTTTTCAAGGTGACTTCTAATAATGTCAGCTATAATTGATTCTAATAACTTGCCCACTATATATGTCAGGCTTATTGGACGGTAATTTGAAGGAACGGACTTATCCCCTGATTTGAATATAGGAACCACATTAGCCATCTTCCACAACTCTGGCACAACACCGGTAAAGATGGGCGCATTAAACACACTCGTTAATGGCTGACTAAGTTCCATCTTGCATTCCTTAAGTACCCTGGAAAACATCTCATCGGGTCCCAGGGACTTATTTTGCTTCAGTTTGTCTATCTGTTTAATAACCATGTCCCTCGTGACAGTAATATTAGTTAACTTAAATTCATCAGGAAGTAAATAATTGTTAATTACTGGAATCTCATTTACATTTTCCTGTGTAAAAACTGACAAAAAGTAGTCATTAAATAAGGAACACATTTCCAGTTCGTTATCCGTCAGCTGTCCATTCCCAAATTTCAGAGGTCCTACTTTTTCCTTCACTTTCGTCCTATACACTTGAAAGAACTCCTTTGGATTAGTCTTTGATTCACTAGCAACTCTAATTTCATAGTCACGTTTAGCCTTTCTAATTCCCTTTTTTACTTCTCTTTTAAGCTGAACATATTGGTCAGTAAGGTTAACCTCTCCTCTTCTGATGCGCCTATAAATTCCCCTTTTCTCCCCTAATAGATGCTTTAACCTACTGTTAACCCATTTGGGATCGTTATTATTAGACCTAATATCTCTCTGGGGAATGTGTATACTCTGGGCACGGTGTACATTATTAAGAAAAAAATCATAAAAGCAGATCTCTTCATAATCATAAGTATGATCATCGCCAATAAAATCATTAGCTAGATAACCCCAATCAAGATTAGACAGATGTTCCCTAAGTCCATTATAGTCGGCAGAACGGAAATCAGGGATTTTTACTGTATTATCATTATTCTTGCATTCCCAGTTAATGCTAAAAGTGATGGATTTGTGATCACTTGCGCCAAGCTCTTTAGTGATCTCCAGATTATTCACGAGTGTTTCCTTATTTGACAAGACTAGGTCTAGCAAATTATTACCCCTGGTAGGCTCTGTTACGCTCTGCTTCAGAAAACAATCCTGAACTGTTTCCATAAAGTCACTGGACTCTAGATTACCTGTCAAAGAATTCCAGTCAATTTGACTAAAGTTAAAGTCCCCTACTATGACTATGTTATTGTGTCTAGAAGCCCTAACAATTTCGTCCCAAAGAAGTCTCCCTTTATCGTGATCCAAGCCTGGAGGTCGGTATATTACACCTAGAATTAGTTTTTCTTGACCCTCTACAAACTCTACCCAAACAGATTCTGTTACTGCTCCATCTATTTTTATACCTGTTTTTATGCAACAATTAATATTTTCTCGAACATATAATGCAACTCCTCCCCCCTTCCCATCACATCTATCCACATTGAACAACTTAAATCCCTGAATATTACACTCAGTAGTCATATCCCGACTCCTTAAATCATACCACGTTTCAGTTAATGCAATGATATCAAAGTTCCCAGCATTTGCTACCAAACGTAGTTCATTAATTTTATTTCTTGCACTTCGACTGTTAGCATAAAATACCATCATATGTTTTTTCTTCTGCACATTTTTCCTATTCATCTTTGTTTTTACACAATTTCTGAAATTATTATTACCCAGAGTTACTCCATTAAGATTCTTAATATCAGAGCATAAGTCAATATATCCATACTGATTATTTATCATTTCTAAACCCATACCTCTAACTAATCCTAGTTTAAAGTCCTAACAACCCTCTCAACTGAGTTAGCAAGAAAACCCACACCTGCCCTGGATAAGTGAACCCCATCCCTGGCATACATGTCATTTCGGCCATAGAAGTTGTCCCAGTTGTCAATGAATGGTACTGCATTATCCTTACAGTGTTTATCCAGCCAACAATTAATACCAATTGCTCTGGACAACCATTCATTATCAACACCTCTTCTTGGAAAAATGCCACATATAACAGGGCGCCCCCCCTTCTTCCTAATGATGTCTATAGCTGTCCTGAACTTTCTAACTAAATCCTCACTTCTACGCTTGCCTACATCATTGCCTCCAGCACTGGAGAGTTACCTGGAGAGAGTTCCGGGGGTCAACGCCCCTGCGGCCTGGTCTGTGACCAGGCCTCCTTAGGTCAGTGTCCCAGGATGCGACCCACACCAGTCGACTAACACCCAGGTACCCATTTTACTGATGGGGAACATAGACAACAGGTGGAAAGAAACACGTCCAATGTTTCTACTCTGGCTGGGAATCGAACCCAGGCCCTCACCGTGTGAAGCGAGAGCGTTAACCACTGAGGCAAATAATAGGACTGATCCCATTGCCGTTTGTGATGTTGTCAAGCCGGCTAACAATGTCCTCCATCTCAGCCCCAGGAAAGCAAACCCTCTGTCTCCTACTCCTGTCCTTCAAGCAGAATGCCCTATCCATGTATCTAACCTGGCTATCACCAACAACAACAATATTCTTACCTTCCTTGTTGTCGTCCATCATGACGGTCCCAGTAGTCGACTCACATTCGTCGGGTAGCACCGAGAATGCGTTGGAGGTTTCCACAAGAGTTTCCACAGCAGTCTCTTTCTTCTTCATCGTTTCTGGCTTTCCATTTGTCTTCTTGATCGTCAACTTCGTCGTCCCCTGCTGTCCAGCCACTGACCACGATCCCTTCTTGACCCGAGGACTCAAAACAGGAGGACTACTACGAATCCTCTTGTTTTCCTCAGTCAATCGCCGTATCTCCATCTTTGCTACCCTCAATTCTTCCTTAAGCTGCTGGTAAAGTTGCTCGATGGAGGGCATCTTGGTTCAGTCCAGGGGGAGCACACAATACACTTCTTCACAGAGTTAAGTACAGGTCACCACAGTTAAGTACAGGTCACCACAGTTAAGTACAGGTCACCACTCAAGTTAAGTACAGGTCACCACTGTATTAATTTAGTCCATTCTGTAATATGGAGACCAGAATTGAGCTGCATAATCTAGGTGAGGCCTTACTAATGATGTATAAAGCTGCAGTATGACCTCTGGACTTCTGTTGCTTACACTTCTTGATATAAATCCCAGTAATCTATTTGCCTTATTACGTACGCTTAGGCATTGCTGTCTTGGTTTAAGGTTGCTGCTTACCATAACCCCCAAGTCCTTTTCGCAATCTGTATGGCTAAGTTCTACATTATTTAACTTTGTAGATGAATGGTTCAGAGAACCGACATGTTGATAAATTAGACACATGTGCAACTCTTGGGTATCTTTATTGAGGAAACGTTTCGCCACACAGTGGCTTCATCAGTTCATACAAAGGAGAATCTTGAAGAACAGGAGGAGAATGAGGTAATCAGTCCCTCAACCTTGAGTCGATGTGGTCAGTCCATCAATCTTGAATAGAATACGGCATACGTGCAGAGAAGGAGCTTATAAACCGTTGGTAGGAGAGGTGCAGCAGTCATAGGTGGTGTCACATTTGTTCAATGTGGAAGTAGGTCGTGCCCAAGAATTAGGCAAGCGAAGAATTCCCAAGAATTCAGTGGTGACGTGTACTTAACTCAGCGGTGACCTGTACTTAACAGTGGTGACCTGTACTTAACTCAGTGGTGACCTGTACTTAACTCAGTGGTGACCTGTACTTAATTCAGTGGTGACCTGTACTTAACTCAGTGGTGACCTGTACTTAACTGTGGTGACCTGTACTTAACTCTGTGAAGAAGTGTCTTGTGTGCTCCCCCTGGACTGAACCAAGATGCCCTCCATCGAGCAATTTTACCAGCAGCTTAAGGAAGAATTGAGGCAGCGAAGATGGAGATACGGCGATTGACCGAGGAGAACAAGAGGATTCGTAGTAGTCCTCCTGTTTCGAGTCCTCAGGTCAAGAAGGGATCGTGGTCAGTGGCTGGACAGCAGGGGACGACGAAGTTGACGATCAAGAAGACGAATGGAAAGCCAGAAACGATGAAGAAGAAAGATACTGCTGTAGAAACTCATGTGGAAACCTCAAACGCATTCTCGGTGCTACCCGACGAATGTGAGTCGACTAATGGGATCGTCACGACGAACAACAAGGAAGGTAAGAATATTGTAGTTGTTGGTGATAGCCAGGTTAGATACATGGATAGGGCATTCTGCTTGAAGGACAGGAGTAGAAGACAGAGGGTTTGCTTTCTTGGGGCTGGGATGGAGGACATTGTTAGCCGGCTTGACAACATCATGAACGGTAATGGGATTAATCCTATTATTTGCCTCAGTGCTGGAGGCAATGATGTAGGCAAGCGTAGAAGTGAGGATTTAGTTAGAAAGTTCAGGACAGCTATAGACATAATTAGGAAGAAGAGGGGGGGCGCCCTGTTATATGTGGCATTTTACCAAGAAGAGGTGTTGGTAATGAATGGTTGTCCAGAGCAATTGGTATTAATTGTTGGCTGGATAAACACTGTAAGGATAATGCAGTACCATTCATTGACAACTGGGACAACTTCTATGGCCGAAATGACATGTATGCCAGGGATGGGGTTCACTTATCCAGGGCAGGTGTGGGTTTTCTTGCTAAGTTGAGGGGGTTGTTAGGACTTTAATCTAGGATTAGTTAGAGGTATGGGTTTAAAAATGATAAATAATGAGTATGGATATATTGACTTATGCTCTGATATTGGAGTAACTCTGGGTAATGATAATTTCAAGAATTGTGTAAAAACAGAGATCAATAGGAAAAATGTGCAGAAGAAAAAACATATGATGGTATTTTATGCTAACAGTCGAAGTGCAAGAAATAAAATTAATGAACTACGTTTGGTAGCATGTGCTGGGAACCTTGATATCATTGCATTAACTGAAACGTGGTATGATTTAAAGAGTCGGGATATGACTGCTGAGTGTAATATTCAGGGATTTAAGTTGTTCAATGTGGATAGATCTAATGGGAAGGGGGGAGGAGTTTCATTATATGTTCGAGAAAATATTAATTGTTGCATAAAAACAGGTATAAAAATAGATGGAGCAGTAACAGAATCTGTTTGGGTAGAGTTCGTAGAGGGTCAAGAAAAACTAATTCTAGGTGTAATATACCGACCTCCAGGCTTGGATCACGATAGAGGGAGACTTCTTTGGGACGAAATTGTTAGGGCTTCTAGACACAATAACATAGTCATAGTAGGGGACTTCAACTTTAGTCAAATTGACTGGAATTCTTTGACAGGTAATCTAGAGTCCAGTGACTTTATGGAAACAGTTCAGGACTGTTTTCTGAAGCAGAGCGTAACAGAGCCTACCAGGGGTAATAATTTGCTAGACCTAGTCTTGTCAAATAAGGAAACACTCGTGAATAATCTGGAGATCACTGAAGAGCTTGGCGCAAGTGATCACAAATCCATCACTTTTAGCATTAACTGGGAATGCAAGAATAATGATAATACAGTAAAAATCCCTGATTTTCTTTCTGCCGATTATAATGGACTTAGGGAACACCTGTCTAATCTTGATTGGGGTTATCTAGCTAATGATTTTATTGGCGATGATCATACTTATGATTATGAAGGGATCTGCTTTTATGATTGTTTTCTTAATAATGTACACCGTGCCCAGAGTATATACATTCCCCAGAGAGATATTAGGTCTAATAATAAAGATCCCAAATGGGTTAACAGGAGGCTAAAGCATCTATTAGAGGAGAAAAGGGGAATTTATAGGCGCATCAGAAGAGGAGAGGTTAACCTTACTGACCAATATGTTCAGCTTAAAAGAGAAGTAAAAAAGGGGATTAGAAAGGCTAAACGTGACTATGAAATTAAAGTTGCTAATGAATGAAAGACTAATCCAAAGGGTTTCTTTCAAGTGTATAGGACGAAAGTGAAGGAAAAAGTAGGACCTCTGAAAATTGGGAATGGACAGCTGACGGATAATGAACTGGAAATGTGTTCCTTATTTAATGACTATTTTTTGTCAGTTTTTACACAGGAAGATGTAAATGAGATTCCAGTAATTAACAATTATTTAGTTCCTGATGAATTTAAGTTAACTAATATTACTGTCACGAGGGACATGGTTATTAAACAGATAGACAAACTGAAGCAAAATAAGTCCCCGGGACCCGATGAGATGTTTTCCAGGGTACTTAAGGAATGCAAGATGGAGCTTAGTCAGCCATTAATGAGTGTATTCAATGCGTCCATCTTTACCGGTGTTGTGCCAGAGTTGTGGAAGATGGCTAATGTGGTTCCTATATTCAAATCAGGGATAAGTCCACTCCTTCAAATTACCGTCCAATAAGCCTGACATCTATAGTGGGCAAGTTATTGGAGTCAATTATAGCTGACATTATCAGAAGTCACCTTGAAGAGCATAACTTGATAAATGAATCTCTGCATGGATTCACGAGAGGTCGTTCCTGCCTGACAAACTTACTGACGTTTTTCAATAGAACATTTGAGGCAGTTGACAGTGATAAGGAATATGATATTGTTTATTTGGATTTTAGTAAAGCCTTCGATAGAGTACCTCACAAGAGACTCTTAAGAAAAGTGGCAGCTCATGGCATAGGAGGTAAAGTTCTAGCATGGATAGAGGCATGGCTTACCAATAGAAAGTAGAGGGTTTCCATTAATGGGATCAAATCAGAATGGGGCTTAGTTACTAGTGGCGTTCCACAAGGATCAGTTTTGGGCCTTCTCTTGTTCATAATTTACATTAATGACCTTGATGAAGGGATTACGAGTGACATGAGCAAGTTTGCTGATGATACGAAGATAAACCGTATGATTCATTCTGAGGAGGATAGCAATAAACTGCAGGAGGAATTAGACAAATTATTGTCTTGGTCTGAAAAATGGCAGATGAAGTTCAATGTGGATAAGTGTAAGGTACTGGTTCTTAGTAATGAAAATAACCCTCGAAGCTATAAACTAGGTGAAGTAGAGCTTCATCATACAGAGTGTGAAAAGGACTTGGGAGTCATGGTAAGCAGAAACCTAAAGCCAAGGCAGCAGTGCCTAAGTGTGCGCAACAAGGCCATCGGGCCACCAGGCCCGCTAGCCTGGTGGCTAAAGCTCCCGCTTCACACACGGACGGCCCGGGTTCGATTCCCGGCGGGTGGAAACATTTCGACACGTTTCCTTACACCTGTTGTCCTGTTCACCTAGCAGCAAATAGGTACCTGGGTGTTAGTCGACTGGTGTGGGTCGCATCCTGGGGGACAAGATTAAGGACCCCAATGGAAATAAGTTAGACAGTCCTCGATGACGCACTGACTTTCTTGGGTTATCCTGGGTGGCTAACCCTCCGGGGTTAAAAATCCGAACGAAATCTTATCTTATCTTATCTTAAGTATAAGTAACAGAAGCCCTAAAGTTATTTTACAGCTCTATACATCACTGGTGAGGCCTCATTTAGATTATGCTGCTCAGTTTTGGTCTCCTTACTACAGGATGGATATAGACTCATTGGAGAACATACAGATAAGAATGACTAAAATGATTTACTGTGTAAGGAATCTCCCGTATGAAGATAGACTTAAAGCCTTAAATCTCCACTCTCTGGAGAGACGTAGATTGAGAGGAGATATCATTGGGGTGTATAAGTGGATGACGGGCATAAACAAAGGAGAGATTAATAAGGTATTGAGGGTGTCGAACCAGGTAAGAAGCAGAAATAATGTATTTAAGTTGGATAAATTTAGATTTAGAAAGAACATAGGTAAGTACTGGTTTTCAAACAGTTGTGGATGTGTGGAACAATCTTCCCAGTGGGGTGATAGAGGCTAGGACCTTGGGTAGCTTTAAGAAGAGACTGGACAAATATATGAGTGGGAGGGGCTGGGTTTGATTGGTGTCAAGGGGTACGGGAGTTATTTCTTGAGTAGCTTTAGGTAGATGTCGTTTTGATAAGGACCTGCCTCGTATGGGCCAGTAGGCCTTCTGCAGTGTTCCTACATTCTTATGTTCTTATAATTCAAGGAATTGGAAGTACTCTCCCTTTCTGTGCTGCGCTTCTCTACGCTTTAAAACGTGTCAATGAAATCTTTCCTTGACATTGGTCGTTACTTTTCTTGCAGGAGTTGCAGGCGTTGTTTGAGCAGGCAGTGTTGGGAACTACTTCAGGTGCCGAGAAACCTGCTTCTGCAGGCTCTAGCAGCTCTACGGGACAGCTACCAGGCTCTGGCGGCTCTACGGAACCGGTTCCAGGCTCCGGTGGGTCAGCTGGGAAGTTTTCAAGTTCTGATGAGTCAGGACAGTCTGCAAGGCCCGGTAGGCCTTCTGGGCAGTTTCCAGGCTCTGGTGGGTTTGGTGGACAGTTTCCAGGACCCGGCGGGTCGTCTGGACAAATCCCAGGTTCTGGAAACCAGTTTACCGGGAGTCAGTTTCCAGGCACAGGTGGATTTGGAGTGCAGTTTCCAGGCTCTGGTTGACCTGGAAACCAGTTCCCCGGTAATCAATTTCCAAGCTCTGGTAGACCTGTAAGTCAGTTTCCTGGAAGCCAGTTTCGAGGCTCAGGTGGATTTGGAGGACAGTTCCCTGGAAATAAATTTCCAGGCTCAGGTGGATTTGGAGGACAGTTCCCTGGAAATCAATATCCAGGCTCTGGTGAATTTGGAGGGCAGTTTCCCGGGGGCCATTTCCCACCACACCGACCAGGAAGACCTTTTCCCGGTAGGCCAGGAGGAGGAGGAGGACTGGAACAAGGAGCACTGACTGAAGGAGGGCAGGGATGTGGGTTCTTCTGCAGGTTACCTAACGGTCGATATGCGCCCTGCTGTTGACGCCAGTAAATGGAATTAGAAAAATATTGTTTCTAATTCTTTTCATCCAATAAAAGCAGGGAAATGCTGTTGTTTCATCACCTATATTTTCAATTATATATATACAGTATATGAATATATAAATGTCGGCACGACATATACATGTATCGTGCCGAACAGGTAAAACTTGCGATTTTGGCTTAAATAGCAACATCGTTCTTGACGAATAAGGCAAGCGAAAATTTATATATGCTATAATTTTGCAAAAAATCATCCTGATCCTAACAAAAAATAATAAATTTCATTGTGTTTGTTTATTATTAAATTATTGTCAACGTATCTAAAATATATTTTGTTGGATTAGGCTAAATTAAATTGCGCTTGTTATAATAAGGTTAGGTAAGTTTTCTAAGGCTCTTTTGGTAAAAAAAATAATAATTTTTACATTAGCAAAAATAAAAAAAATATATCTTTAAACTCATAAGAGAAAATTTTAGAAAGGACTTAATTTTAAATGAGTTCTTGCTAATTGACCAATTTTACCTATTCGGCACGACATATATATATATACATACATTTTGCATTCATGAAAGGAGTGCTAAACATTTGGACCAGGAAATTAGAGGTCAGCTCCGATTCCCTGGATCAAAGGTCTATCACCGGCGTTAAGGAACCTCCCTTAGGGAAGCTGGTATAATAAAAGTAGGATACGTGTTTATTACGTTCCTCCCTAGTAAGTTGATAGAATTCCTTCAGCAACCCTCGTTCTAAACCACTAAGTCAGGTGGTCAATCTTACCATCATGATTAGAGACCAAGACTCATTGTTTCAGAGGGATCAAGTACACGTCCTAGCATCCTACCTGCTCTGAGGCTTCAGATAAGTACACGTCCTAGCATCTTACCTGCTCTGAGGCTTCAGATAAGTACACGTCCTAGCATCCTACCTGCTCTGAGGCTTCAGATAAGTACACGTCCTAGCATCCTACCTGCTCTGAGGCTTCGGTTAAGTACACGTCCTAGCATCCTACCTGCTCTGAGGCTTCAGATAAGTACACGTCCTAGCATCTTACCTGCTCTGAGGCTTCAGATAAGTACACGTCCTAGCATCCTACCTGCTCTGAGGCTTCGGTTAAGTACACGTCCTAGCATCCTACCTGCTCTGAGGCTTCAGTAAGTACACATCCTAACACCAAGCAACTCACGCTAGTAACAAATTTTTCGTATGCCCTGTTGAAGGCTCATTTCAAGTCTAGTTCATTTTTACGTAAGAATTATTTTTTTCGCAGTATATCTTTGTAAGTAAATTCGCTCTAGGTGATCAACACGCAAGACTAAATGGCGCTAAATGGCTTTCTGCCTTCACTTATAATGTAGCAGAGGAGCGCGGGGCCTTCTGCCCTCACTTATATCTTGTCAGCAGTTGTAGCAGAGAGAGGATATAACAGCTTCATTTCACACTCTTGCTCCATAAACAGTGGTAGATAAGATAAAATTCATTGCGTGTCTGTAACTCACACGAGTTGTCTCTCGGCCATAAATACGATAATCGTGGCTACTTGAACATCAAGAACTTTGGAAACCTGCAACTAAAATTCTCAATATTTTTGCTCAGATTACTAGGTTTTCCATTCTGCAATCTGCAGATAAAAAATCAGACATCACCGGAGGTTTTTCTTCGCAAAAAACTCCAAGATGAGGATCTTGGTCTCCAAGAAGTCTCCGGGAAGCACTCGTCCTCAGACAGAGAAATTAAAACCTAACAAATCCCCAGGCCCTGATGAACTGTTTGCAAGGGTGTTAAAGGAATGTAAAGAGGAACTTAGCATTCCTTTGGCTAATCTTTTCAACATATCACTACAAACTGGCATAGTGCCTGATATGTGGAAAATGGCAAATGTAATACGTATTTACAAGGCAGGTGACAGGTCCTTGGCTTCGAACTGTAGACCAATAAGCCTTACCTCCATAGTGGGAAAATTTATGGAATCAGTAACTGCCGAAACAATTCGTAGCCATCTTGATAGACATAAATTTATTAATGAATCTCGACACGGTTTTACAATGGGGCGCTCCTGTCTTACGAATTTACCAACATTTCTCACTAAGGTGTTTGAGGAGGTAGATCATGGTAATGAATATGATATTGTGTATATGGACTTCAGTAAGGCTTTCGATAGAGCTCCACATCAGAGGCTATTGAGGAAGCTTATGGCACACGGAATAGGAGGAGAAATTTTTTCCTGGGTAGAGGCATGGCTGACAAATAGGCAGCAGAGAGTTTGCATAAATAGAGAGAAATCAGAATGGGGGCACGTCACAAGCGGTGTTCCTCAGGGGTCAGTGTTGGGTCCGTTGTTGTTCACAATTTACATAAACGACATAGATGAGGGAATAAATAGCGACATAAGCAAATTTGCTGATGACACCAAAATAGGCTGTCCAGTTCATTCTAAAGAGGACACTTGAACACTCCAGGATTATTTGAATAGACTGATGCAATGGTCGGAGAAGTGGCAGATGCAGTTTAATATAGACAAATGCAAAGTTCTAAATGTTGGGCAGGAAAATATACATATACAGGAAAATATACAAATACATCAGTGGTGACGTGTACTTAGCTCTGTGAAAGCCTGTGTGCTCTCTGTGAATCTGAACCAGGATGCCCTCTCTTGAGCAACTTTACCAGCAGCTGAAAGAAGAGCTTAGGGTTGCTAAGCAGGAGATACGACGATTAACGGAGGAGAACAAGAGGATTCGTAGTAATCCTCCTGTTGTGAGTCCCCAGGTTAAGAGGGGAACTTGGTCAGTAGCCGGGAAACATGGAACCAAGCTGAGGTTCAAGAAGACTGTTGGAGAGGCAGAAGCAATGAGGAACCAGAAGACTACTGTGGAAATTTCCAACCCATTTTCGGTGCTACCTGATGAATGTGGGTGTTATACTGGGAATATCACAACAAGCACCAAGGAAGCATTGGCAGACGTGAGTGAGACATCCCTAGAAACCCCAACGAAGACCATCGAGAACGTCTTGACGAATTCCACAACTGTGAACGTCACGACGAACGCAACCAAGGAAGGTAAGAATATTGTTGTTGTTGGGGATAGCCAGGTTAGATACATGGATAGGGGGTTCTGCTTGAAGGACAGGAGCGGGAGACAGAGGGTTTGCTTTCCTGGGGCTGGGATGGAGGATATTGTTAGCTGTCTGGATGACATCATGAGAGGTAATGGGAGCAATCCTATTATCTGTCTCAGTGCTGGAGGCAACGATGTTGGCAGACGTAGGAGTGAGGACCTGATTAGCAATAGAGATAATTAGGAGGAAGGGTGGGAACCCTGTCGTATGTGGTATTTTGCCAGGGAGAGGAGTTGGAAACGAATGGTTGTCCAGGGCAATTGGTGTCAATTGTTGGCTGAACAAATACTGTAAGGAAATTGCGGTAACATTCATTGACAACTGGGACCTCTTCTATGGCAGAAATAACATGTATGCCAGGGATGGGGTTCATTTATCTAGGTCTGGGGTGAGGGCACTGGCAACTGCAGTGGAGGGAACTGCTAGGACTTTAAACTAGGAATAGTTAGTGGTATGGATTTTGGTGGGAAAACAGTGAAGTCCCATTGTAGTAATATGAGCATTAGGAGAACTAGCAATAGGGAAAATGAGGTGGCTATTGGAAAGCCAGTGGCAAGGTGACAAGGACAGTAATAGGTTTAGTGTAAAAACAGAACTGAGCAGGAAGGGTAAAGAAAAAGTAGGGTCTTTAAATATACATTATGCTAATTCCCGTAGTGCTAGGAATAACATGGACGAGTTGAGATTAATTACTAGTGCAAGTAACATTGATGTATTTTTGTAACTGATACTTGGTTTAATTCAAAATGTCGGGACATGCCTGCAAAATGTCACAATCAAGGTTTTAAATTGTTCCAAGTAGATAGAAGTATCGGGAAGGGGGGTGGGGTGGCACTGTATGTCCGAGATCGCTTGAACTGTTGCATAAAAATGGGTATTAAGTCTAAAGTAACACATACAGAGTCTGTTTTGATAAAATTTTCGGAGGGACGTGAAAAATTTATTTTAGGTGTAATATACCGTCCCCCAAACTTAGATAGGGACCAGGGAAGACTACTATGGGAGGAAACTGTTAAGGTCACAAGGCATGATAACGTAGTAATTCTAGGAGACTTTAACTTTAGTCATATTGATTGGAATTTCTAGACTGGGAATTTAGAATCAAACGACTTCTTAGAAATAGTTCAGGATTGTTTTTTGAGGCAGTTTGTGACAGAGCCTACAAGGGAAAATAACCTGCTTGACTTGGTTTTGGCAAACAAGGAAACTCTTAATATTTTAGAAATTACAGAGGAACTCGGAACAAGTAATCACAAATCAATTACCTTTAACATTGAATGGAAATATGATAGTAGGGATAATTCAGTAATGGTCCCAGATTTTCGCTTAGCAGATTACAATGGGCTTAGAGAACACTTATCATCTGTGGACTGGGGTAACGAAGAGAGCTATCAGTATGACAGCTTTCTTAACACAATACATGCTGCCCAAAGGACATTTTCCTATATATTGATATTATATCTAATAGATATGACTCCATTTAACTCTCTGTGTATATGCACTGAGAGATACACACACACACACACACACACACACACACACACACACACACACACACACACGCATGCACATACAACAGGCCTAGTGTCTAATCGACATGTGCCTAGGACCAAATGGTAACTAACATCTCAATATATATATATATATATATATATATATATATATATATATATATATATATATATATATATATATATATATACAACCAGAGAAATACACCTCTCAGTAAGGGTACACTGGGAGACATACACCTTTTGGTTTAGCTGCTTCAGCACGAGAATCTTGCAATTGAGAGAGTTGTAACAGTGTTTTCTAGGCCGGAGACTTCCCGGGGAGCTCAGTATCTGAAGAATTCTTATGAAATACAATGTAAAGCAAGATATGTTGTCAGTAGGCTGGCAACAGTGTTACCACCTCGGAGAGTGATGGTACCAGCAGACTGGCAACAGTGTTACCACCTCGGAGAGTGATGGTACCAGCAGACTGGCAACAGTGTTACCACCTCAGAGAGTGATGGTACCAGCAGACTGGCAACAGTGTTACCACCTCAGAGAGTGATGGTACCAGCAGACTGGCAACAGTGTTACCACCTCAGAGAGTGATGGTACCAGCAGACTGGCAACGGTTAGTTAGCAACCATTTTGTGATACGCACTAGTCGATTAGACACTTGGCCTGTTGAGCGCGCGCGCGCGCGCGTGTGTGTGTGTGTGTGTGCGTCTACTCACCTGATTGTGGTTGCAGGGGTCGAGACTCAGCTCCTGGCCCCGCCTCTTCACTGATCGCTACTAGGTCCTCTCTCTGCTTCCTGAGCTATGTCATACCTCGTCTTAAAGCTGTGCATGGTTCCTGCCTCCACTACATCACTTGCTAGGCTATTCCACTTCATGACTACTCTATTGCTGAAGAAATACTTCCTAACATCCCTGTGACTCATCTGAGTATTCAGCTACTAATTGTGACCTCATGTTTCTGTGTCCCCTCCCTGGAACATCCTGTTTCTATCCACGTTATCTATTCCACGCATTATTTTGTATGTCGTTATCATGTCTCCTCTGACCCTCCTGTCCTCCAGTGTTGTCAGTTCGATTTCCCTCAACCTTTCTTCGTAGGACATTCCCCTGAGCTCCGGAACTAGCCTTATTGCAAACCTTTGTACTTTCTCTAATTTCTTGACGTGCTTGACCAGGTGTGGGTTCCAAATTAGTGCTGCATACTCCAGTGTACACAGTGTACAGTGCCTTGAACGATTCCTTACTAAGGTATCGAACGCTATTCTCAGGTTTGCCGGGCGCCCATATGCTGCAGCAGTTATCTGGCTGATATGTGCCTCCGGAGACATGCTCGGTGTTATGCTCACCCCAAGATCTTTCTCCTTGAGCGAGGTTTGCAGTTTTTGACCACCTAGCCTATACTCTGTCTGCGGTCTTCTTTGCTCTTCTCTGATCTTCATGACTTTGCACTTGGCAATTCGAGAAGCCAGTTGCTGGACCACGCGTCCAGTCTGTCCAGGTCTCTTTTGAAGTTCTGCCTGATCCTCGTCTGATGTAATTCTCCTCATTAACTTCACATCTTTTGCGAACAGGGACACCTCTGAGTCTATCCCTGTGTGTGCGTGTGTGTGCGTGTGTGCGTGCGTGTGCGTGCGTGTGTGTGCCTGTGTGTGCGTGTGTGTGCGTGCGTGTGCGTGTGTACTTCTGCTTCAATAGAAGTTCTCACATTCCACCCAGAAAATCTTAGCCATAACACTATTCAACAACCAAAATCCTTCAGAGACCAGAATAGCAATTTCCAACTAATTTTAGGTCACTGTTAATGAATATCATGGTTAAAATTGTTTGTTAGCTCTACTTATGAGTATACACCAACGTGTCACAACAGGTTCCAACAGGTTTGCGGCAGTGTGTTTCTTACCACACTCACAGTCTCACTGACCTTCATTATTGTTCCAGCAGTCATAGAAGGTGGTTGTGATGTACAAGTTTATATTTTGAGGTGAAAGGTCGGTGATTTTCTTAGCTAAACACTTTTTAAACTTATAATAAATAATCACTGAGCAAGCTATTGATATGCATGTGAGGCATATTATATTAATTTTATTTTCCTACTGAATGATATAAATATTTTCGCTTAGCTGTAATGCTTTGTATTATATTGACAAATTAATGAATAAATTTTCTGTTTATTGTTTTCTTCTTTCAGATGCCTCGTACTTGTGTGAACAAGCTAGACAACTTCTGCTACATTTGTGTTGAGGTGACCTTTGCATCACATATGTGCCGTATAACTGCTATGGTTAGAAAGGCATATCACCTATATTTTGGATGCAAGATTGATGACCAGGATAAGAACTGGGCTCTACACATATGCTGCGACAATTGTGCTACTAACCTTCGCCAATGGTTGAACAGGAAGAGGAAAGGAATGCCTTTTGCTGTGCCATTGACATGGCGGGAGCCAACAGACAATACCAACATTTGTTATTTCTGCATGGTGCCTCCGATACAAAAGGGCTTGTTAAAGAAAAAAAGGGGGGGGGGTCTATTGAATATCCAAACATTCCATCAGCTATTCGCTCAGTTTCACATGGAGAACATCTACCTGTTCCTGATGCACCAGCTTTGGTATCCTTCCAGTCAGATGAAGAAAGTGATAAGGAGGAAGAAGAGAAAGATGAGAGTGCTGGATTACAGTGATCGAAACTTTGATGCAGCACTCTCCTCTAGGCCACATCTCATAACAAAAGGGGAACTCCATGACCTCGTCAGGGATCTGCAACCACCCAAAAATAAGGTAGAGCTGCTAGAATCTCGTCTTCAACAGCGGAATCTCCTAGCAGCTGATGTGAAGAATTCAAAATTCACTTTTTGGACTCACATTTAGACTTTTTTTCCAGCGAACTTTGGGTCAGTTAGTGACGAACATGGTGAAAGGTTTTACCAAGATATTTCAACCATGGAAAAATGGACCAGGGCAAATGGGGCACAAGAATTCTTGCAGACTATTGCTGGACATTAGCAAGAAATGATTCTTCAGCCCACTATAAGCGTCAAGCAAAAAGGCAGAGAGTAGGTACGGATTCGAGTTTAAAACATACTGACACATATTGTATGTTATGATAAATTCAAATATTACATGTCTCGTACCTTTAACCCTATAGCCAATAAGCATTTTTCAATGTGATATTTGGATTCAGGACGTGAAAATACATTAGAATTAACTACTCTTATTTAAGAAGCATAAAACTTTTCAAAAATTGTTGACCAGTGATAATCAAATTATGCTTTACTGCAAATGTTGTCTCTTTCAACACTGACTTCTTCAAACAAATTTGACTGCAGTATGGATTATTATTATTATTATTATTATTATTATTATTATTATTATTATTATTATTATTATTATTATTATTATTATTATGGGAAACGCTAAGCCCATAGGGAATATACAGTGCCTGTGGGGGTGTAAGGCATTCAGGCTCAATTCAGGGAACTGGAGCACAGATCCAATTCCCTAGATCAAGAGCCCCCTCACCAGCTTCAATGAACCTCCCTTGAGGGGACTGCAGTTTGGTAAGTCCACTCTCTTCCGTACTCGCTAATCTATACATGGAATACTAAGAAGCCAGCATCCTTCTCACCAGACAATCTGGTACAGGTACGTTCATGATGTCTTTACCATGTGGGACGACAACTGGGGCAGCTTTGACACATTCTTTGAGAATCTTAACTGTCTTGCTCCTTCTTTACAGTTCTAGGTTGAATGGTAAACAAACAATAAACTAAAATCCTTATGTTTTCATCCCCAGAAATAACAATGTGATTGAATTTTCAGTTTATAGGAAGCTCACTCACACTGTCAACTATGTTCATTTCTACGGCCACCATTCAATGCAAAGCACCGTCTCACTCCTGTTCTGACGGGATACGTAGCCCTCTCAGAGCTGGACCAAGACTATGAAATTCTCAGAGTACAATTTTCAGAACTAGGATACCCTAACTGGTTCATCAAACAAGGTGAAAAGAAAGCAAATATTAACCTCCCAAAAACTCAACACCGTCCAGCAAATCGCAACTCATAGCACGAAGTGACCAACATAATCACTTTATACCCTAACAACCGGGGGAATTTTTTTTTTCCAAGAATTACAAGCATCCATTTACACAAGAGACATCAGGAGTCTACGAGATACCAATGTAAAGATTGTAGCCATCGAGTAGACAGGCTAAACGCTATCAACGAGAATCACTGAACACAAGAGGATGATGCGTAGTGAACAAGAGAATCCAGCCGTTTTTCAACACCTTAGCGACAACAATCACAATACGGCGTGACCGACTCAGAGAGGAAGTATAAAAGGAGGCACGCAACAGTGTGGCCCTCTCAGTAAGACATTTGCACATACTGAGAGAGCATCGCTAAAAAGACGCATTCACCGCAGTGTATGAGCGCATGTTGTGTTCTTCAGTGTTCTCAGTAACCATTGCTGATCCTGGTGCCGCCTCCAGCCACCATGGTAAGACACTGCGTCTCCTTCAAGTTAAACTGCGTATTATACTTTTTTATTTATAGAAAAGAGCACTAAACCTGTAAGGGGTCGTACAATGCCTGGGGAGTGGGCGTAAATAAGGTTCCATCCAAGGAAGGAAGAAGATAAATCCAAATTCTCAGCTCATAAGCCCCCACAAGCATCTAGAAACCTCCTTTGTGGGATGGGACTGAAGCACAAAGAACGTGTGGTTATCAACGCTTTAAGAAGCGAGAATGTGTCTCTCGGTGCCAGACGTAAATCGCCTGTTTATGTTATGTCTTTAATAGCGGTTAACTTTACGTCAATATAGAGCTATTAAGTGATATAGAGCTTCAGCTACGATAAAGAAACTTTATTACAAAGTTGCACTGCAAATTCCCATTTCACTTCAGTTAGTTTTCCAATCTGCCTTCGGAAAATATCTTTAAATTTTATGTAGAGTTCCTCAGACTATTGTATTGTTATTGTATTATTATTTTACTTCTTATATGGATGTGAATGGATGTTATTTTACTTCTTATATGGATGTGAATAGTACATAATACCTACAAGATGAGGAACGAGGCTACGGTGCCCACCACCTGGTTCAAGGCTGAAGGACGGATTTCCTCATCTTCCACTGTCTTCTATATATACCTAGGTCAACAGTCTTAAGATTATGTCCATGTGTTGCATTGATAATGCCACTGGATAGCGAAACGTCTACTACGTCTTTTACATGGATACTGAGTAGTGTCAATTTAAATAATGTTATCATTGCTCTCAACAACACATGTGACCGACTTCAGTTATGTCTTTCATGTATATTGTGGCAACAAAGGTCCCGGTGCTGCCCCTTATCTAACTCCTTTGTGTTTATTCCTGGTTCTCCTACTTGCAATCTTCATGTGTGCTCTGTATGTTTGTTTATCTATTCTATCTTTCTTTCCCATTTGCCGACCTTGATTTTTTGTTTGATGGCAGATATTGCTAATGAGTATGGTAGTGTTGAATGGCAGGTATTGCAGGTAGAATGATAGTGTTGGGTGGCAGAGATTAGCATTAAGTATGAGAGAAAGACAGAGTAAACCTTGATAAAAGAAACGTTTCGCTCTGGGTAGAGCTTCATCAAGTCATGGAGTGTTAAAGCTCTACCCAGAATGGAATAAAATTTAGCTCTATATCAGTTATTTTTATTCCATTACATTTTTCATTGATAACACCTTTTTTTCCTGACGGGATGAACATATCTATAACTTCACAATAATTCTTAGTGGCGCAGGCCATCATTACCTCTGTATCGACTCTTTGCTAAGGTGTTCCACCTGTACCAATTATTCAGCCATGATTTTGGTATAATCACTGACTCCCAGTGTAAAGCAGATCGTCTGGCCTTCGTCTGAGTTTCTCAGGACGAAGATTCATCTTGCTGGTTGATCTTTGTTCCTTGTTCTTGTGGTCACCTGTGGCTGAATCCTTAGATAGCCAAGGGTTTTGCAGTGGACCTGCTTACACTCTCTGGTACCCCTTCTATAAGTAAATGGTAATTCTTTTGATGTTTTATTTCTCTTGTTAGGTGGTGAGATGTATATCACTGCAGTAATCACTTTGGGGTTCCCTAGTTAATAGTTATTAAGTTGTTTGTAAATCACAACAGCAGCTGTCCTTCTCTTATTATTTCTGAGCACGGAATTCCCAAGAATTTGATCTCTGGGATCGTGATTCTTTTGGTCTGTCTTCAGCTGCTGAGCAACTGAACTTCCTGGTCTCATTTTCTGATTTCGTCTGCCAATGTGTGCCTGACACAGATCTTCATATCACCGAGAATAAGAATCCCTCCTCTCATCCGAGCCTCTGCAGCTAGTGGGTAGAGATGGTGGTGCTACGTTTCATAGTAGTACTAGTGTTGTGAGCTAGTAGTACACTGGTTAAGTCTGGAGTAGTTCATATGGGGATCACTAGGGTTTGATGTTGAAGGTAACGCAGGGGTTAATGGCAGGGAGAGGAAGTGTGAGGCACTGATGTAACTCAGGGGAAAAAAGGCACTGGAATGTTAAAGGGAGAGGAAATTCCACAACAAACTGATACAATTTCTTATTTTTAAAAGAAAGCAAGAAATACGTAGAGATCAAAGTAATCAGAATTGAACCAAGAAAATATGAGAATTATTATAATTCCTTAAATCAGGTACCCTTCACTGGCAACAAAACATACCCTGGAAGGGAGCTGGTATCAAAGATGTGCAACAAAGGTTGAGAAAAAGGATTTCTTTCAAGCTTCTGGAAGAACGAGCGTCAAGAAGAATCGTGACCGTGACAAAGAAATCAAAGTCAGAGAGGTGCTGTCTGCAAAGGTCTTCCTATTCAAAGTTCATGATTCATTTGCACAGCTTTGGGCCTGCTGCGTGCCAGAACCACGGTTCCAGTTCCCATCTATTTTTCTGCTTATTCATATATATTATGCATTTACGCTTACGTGGATGTATGATATATATATATATATATATGTATATATATATATATATATATATATATATATATATATAAATGTTTATATATATATATAATATATATAAATGTATGTATATATATATAATATATATAAATGTATGTTTATATAGAAATATATATAAATGTATATATATATATATATATATATATATATATATATATATATATATATGGTAGAGTTATAATTGAAAGAATTAAGAGTAAGACGGAGAATAGGATAGCAGATGAACAAGGAGGCTTTAGGAAAGGTAGGGGGAGTGTGGACCAGGTGTTTACAGTGAAACATGTAAGTGAACAGTATTTGGATAAGGCTAAAGAGGTCTTTGTGGCATTTATGGATTTGGAAAAGGCATATGACAGGGTGGATAGGGGGGCAATGTGGCAGATGTTGCAAGTGTATGGTGTAGGAGGTTACTGAAAGCAATGCAGAGTTTTTACGAGGATAGTGAGGCTCAAGTTAGAGTATGTAGGAAAGAGGGAAATTTTTTCCCAGTAAAAGTAGGCCTTAGACAAGGATGTGTGATGTCACCGTGTTTGTTTAATATATTTATAGATGGGGTTGTAAGAGAAGTAAATGCGAGGGTCTTGGCAAGAGGCGTGGAGTTAAAAGATAAAGAATCACACACAAAGTGGGAGTTCTCACAGCTGCTCTTTGCTGATGACACTGTGCTCTTGGGAGATTCTGAAGAGAAGTTGCAGAGATTGGTGGATGAATTTGGTAGGGTGTGCAAAAGAAGAAAATTAAAGGTGAATACAGGAAAGAGTAAGGTTATGAGGATAACAAAAAGATTAGGTGATGAAAGATTGGATATCAGATTGGAGGGAGAGAGTATGGAGGAGGTGAACGTATTCAGATATTTGGGAGTGGACGTGTCAGCAGATGGGTCTATGAAAGATGAGGTGAATCATAGAATTGATGAGGGAAAAAGAGTGAGTGGTGCACTTAGGAGTCTGTGGAGACAAAGAACTTTGTCCTTGGAGGCAAAGAGGGGAATGTATGAGAGTATAGTTTTACCAACGCTCTTATATGGGTGTGAAGCGTGGGTGATGAATGTTGCAGCGAGGAGAAGGCTGGAGGCAGTGGAGATGTCATATCTGAGGGCAATGTGTGGTGTGAATATAATGCAGAGAATTCGTAGTTTGGAAGTTAGGAGGAGGTGCGGGATTACCAAAACTGTTGTCCAGAGGGCTGAGGAAGGGTTGTTGAGGTGGTTCGGACATGTAGAGAGAATGGAGCGAAACAGAATGACTTCAAGAGTGTATCAGTCTGTAGTGGAAGGAAGGCGGGGTAGGGGTCGGCCTAGGAAAGGTTGGAGGGAGGGGGTAAAGGAGGTTCTGTGTGCGAGGGGCTTGGACTTCCAGCAGGCATGTGTGAGCGTGTTTGATAGGAGTGAATGGAGACAAATGGTTTTTGATACTTGACGTGCTGTTGGAGTGTGAGCAAAGTAACATTTATGAAGGGATTCAGGGAAACCGGCAGGCCGGACTTGAGTCCTGGAGATG
>NC_091304.1:24011055-24018555 GCF_038502225.1 Cherax quadricarinatus
AAGGGGTTTAGTTATAGGTAATACATATTTTAAGAAAAAGAGGATAAATAAGTATACAAGATATGACGTAGGACGAAATGACAGTAGTTTGTTGGATTATGTATTGGTAGATAAAAGACTGTTGAGTAGACTTCAGGATGTACATGTTTATAGAGGGGCCACAGATATATCAGATCACTTTCTAGTTTTAGCTACAATGAGAGTAAAGGTAGATGGGATACAAGGAGAATAGAAGCATCAGGGAAGAGAGAGGTGAAGGTTCATAAACTAAAAGAGGAGGCAGTTAGGGTAAGATATAAACAGCTAATGGCGGATAGATGGGCTAATGAGGTCGAAGAGGTATGGGGTAGGTTTAAAAATGTAGTGTTAGAGTGTTCAGCAGAAGTTTGTGGTTACAGGAAAGTGGGTGCGGGAGGGAAGAGGAGCGATTGGTGGAATGATAATGTAAAGAGAGTAGTAAGGGAGAAAAAGTTAGCATATGAGAAGTTTTTACAAAGTAGAAGTGATGCAAGAGGGGAAGAGTATATGGAGAAAAAGAGATAGGTTAAGAGAGTGGTGAAGCAATGTAAAAAGAGAGCAAATGAGAGAATGGGTGAGATGTTATCAACAAATTTTGTTGAAAATAAGAAAAAGTTTTGGAGTGAAATTACCAAGTTAAGGAAGCCTAGAGAACAGATGGATTTGTCAGTTAAAAATAGGAGAGGAGAGTTATTAAATGGAGAGTTAGAGGTATTAGGAAGATTGAGGGAATATTTTGAGGAATTGTTAAATGTTGATGAAGATAGGGAAGCTGTGATTTCGTGTATAGGGAAAGGAGGAATAACATCTTGAACGAGTCAGGAAGAGCCAGTTGTGAGTGTGGGGGAAGATCGTGAGGCAGTAGGTAAAATGAAAGGGGGTAAGGCAGCCAGGATTGATGGGATAAAGATAGAAATATTAAAAGCAGGTGGGGATATAGTTTTGGAGTGGTTGGTGCAATTATTTAATAAAAGCATGGAAGAGGGTAAGGTACCTAGGGATTGGCAGAGAGCGTGCATAGTTCCTTTGTATAAAGGCAAAGGGGACAAAAGAGAGTGCAAAAATTATAGGGGGATTAGTCTGTTGAGTATACCTTGTAAAGTATATGGAAGAGTTATCATTGAAAGAATTAAGAGTAAGACGGAGAATAGGATAGCAGATGAACAAGGAGGCTTTAGGAAAGGTAGGGGGTGTGTGGACCAGGTGTTTACAGTGAAACATATAAGTGAACAGTATTTAGATAGGGCTAAAGAGGTCTTTGTGGCATTTATGGATTTGGAAAAGGCGTATGACAGGGTGGATAGGGGGGCAATGTGGCAGATGTTGCAGGTGTATGGTGTAGGAGGTAGGTTACTGAAAGCAGTGAAGAGTTTTTACGAGGATAGTGAGGCTCAAGTTAGAGTATGTAGTAAAGAGGGAAATTATTTCCCAGTAAAAGTAGGAATTAGACAAGGATGTGTGATGTCACCGTGGTTGTTTAATATATTTATAGATGGGGTTGTAAGAGAAGTAAATGCGAGGGTCTTGGCAAGAGGCATTGAATTAAAAGATAAAGAATCACATATAAAGTGGGAGTTGTCACAGTTGCTCTTTGCTGATGACACTGTGCTCTTGGGAGATTCTGAAGAGAAGTTGCAGAGATTGGTGGATGAATTTGGTAGGGTGTGCAAAAGAAGAAAATTAAAAGTGAATACAGGAAAGAGTAAGGTTATGAGGATAACAAAAAGATTAGGTGATGAAAGATTGGATATCAGATTGGAGGGAGAGAGTAAGGAGGAGGTGAAAGTATTCAGATACTTGGGAGTGGACGTGTCAGCGGATGGGTCTATGAAAGATGAGGTGAATCACTTGTCCTATATGGCAAGATGAGCGTTGCTATTTAAGCCAAGATCGCAAGTTCTGCCTATTCGGCACGACATATATATATATATATATATATATATATATATATATATATATATATATATATATATATATATATATATATATATATGTCGTGCCGAATAGGCAGAACTTGCGATCTTGGCTTAAATAGCAACGCTCATCTTGCCATATGGGACAAGTGAAAATTTGTGTATGCAATAATTTCGCCAAATTCATTCTGAACCTAACGAAAAAAATATATTTGATTGCGCTTGTTTAGTACTAAATTATTGAAAGCGTATTTAAAATATATTTAGTTGGGTTAGGCTAAAATAAATTGCTCTTCTTATACTAAGGTTAGGTAAGTTTTCTAAGATTCTTTTAGTGCAAAATTAAAAGTTTTAACATTATCATTAATGAAAAAAATATATCTTTAAACGTATAAGAGAAAATTTTAGAAAGGACTTAATTTTAAATGAGTTCTTGCTAATTGACCAGTTTTACATATTCGGCACGACATATATATATATATATATATATATATATATATATATATATATGCAAGGAATTCGCGAGAGCAGGCGAAATATACACAAACACTGATCTCTGGCTGAAGGAGACTCGAACCTACGAACCTTAGGACAACGTACGCAGTGCTTTACCAATCTACCCACACTGGACCAAGGTATTGGTCCAGTGTGGGTAGATTGGTAAAGCACTGCGTACCTTGTCCTAAGGTTCGTAGGTTCGAGTCTCCTTCAGCCAGAGATCAGTGTTTATATATATATATATATATATATATATATATATATATATATATATATATATATATATATATATATATAAATATATGTATATATGTCGTGCCGAATAGGCAGAACTTGCGATCTTGGCTTAAATAGCAACGCTCATCTTGCCATATTGGACAAGTGAAAATTTGTGTATGCAATAATTTCGCCAAAATCATTCTGAACCTAACGAAAAAAAATATATTTCACTGTGTTTGTTTAGTATTAAATTATTGTAAACAAATCTAAAATATATTTAGTTGGGTTAGGCTAAAATAAATTGTTCTTGTTATAATAAGGTTAGGTAAGTTTTCTAAGTTCCTTTTGGTGCAAAATTATAAATTTTTACATCAACATTAATGAAAAAAATATATCTTTAAACGTATAAGAGAAAATTTTAGAAAGGACTTAATTTTAAATGAGTTCTTGTTAATTGACCAGTTTTACATATTCGGCACGACATATATATATTTATATATATATATATATATATATATATATATATATATATATATATATATATATATATATATATATATATATATATATATAAATATATATACCTGGAGTTTACCTGGAGAGAGTTCCGGGGTCAACGCCCCCGCGGCCCGGTCTGTGACCAGGCCTCCTGGTGGATCAGAGCCTGATCAACCAGGCTGTTGCTGCTGGCTGCACGCAAACCAACGTACGAGCCACAGCCCGGCTGATCCGGAACTGACTTTAGGTGCTTGTCCAGTGCCAGCATGAAGACTGCCAGGGGTCTGTTGGTAATCCCCCTTATGTGTGCTGGGAGGCAGTTGAACAGTCTCGGGCCCCTGACACTTATTGTATGGTCTCTTAACGTGCTAGTGACACCCCTGCTTTTCATTGGGGGGATGGTGCATCGTCTGCCAAGTCTTTTGCTTTCGTAGTCAGTGATTTTCGTGTGCAAGTTCGGTACTAGTCCCTCTAGGATTTTCCAGGTGTATATAATCATGTATCTCTCCCTCCTGCGTTCCAGGGAATACAGGTTTAGGAACCTCAAGCGCTCCCAATAATTGAGGTGTTTTATCTCCGTTATGCGCGCCGTGAAAGTTCTCTGTACATTTTCTAGGTCGGCAATTTCACCTGCCTTGAAAGGTGCTGTTAGTGTGCAGCAATATTCCAGCCTAGATAGAACAAGTGACCTGAAGAGTGTCATCATGGGCTTGGCCTCCCTAGTTTTGAAGGTTCTCATTATCCATCCTGTCATTTTTCTAGCAGATGCGATTGATACAATGTTATGGTCCTTGAAGGTGAGATCCTCCGACATGATCACTCCCAGGTCTTTGACGTTGGTGTTTCGCTCTATTTTGTGGCCAGAATTTGTTTTGTACTCTGATGAAGATTTAATTTCCTCATGTTTACCATATCTGAGTAATTGAAATTTCTCATCGTTGAACTTCATATTGTTTTCTGCAGCCCACTGAAAGATTTGGTTGATGTCCGCCTGGAGCTTTGCAGTGTTTGCAATGGAAGACACTGTCATGCAGATTCGGGTGTCATCTGCAAAGGAAGACACGGTGCTGTGGCTGACATCCTTGTCTATGTCGGATATAAGGATGAGGAACAAGATGGGAGCGAGTACTGTGCCTTGTGGAACAGAGGTTTTCACCGTAGCTGCCTCGGACTTTACTCTGTTGACGACTACTCTCTGTGTTCTGTTAGTGAGGAAATTATAGATCCATCGACCGACTTTTCCTGTTATTCCTTTAGCACGCATTTTGTGCGCTATTACGCCATGGTCACACTTGTCGAAGGCTTTTGCAAAGTCTGTATATATTACATCTGCATTCTTTTTGTCTTCTAGTGCATTTAGGACCTTGTCGTAGTGATCCAATAGTTGAGACAGACAGGAGCGACCTGTTCTAAACGCATGTTGCCCTGGGTTGTGTAACTGATGGGTTTCTAGATGGGTGGTGATCTTGCTTCTTAGGACCCTTTCAAAGATTTTTATGATATGGGATGTTAGTGCTATTGGTCTGTAGTTCTTTGCTGTTGCTTTACTGCCCCCTTTGTGGAGTGGGGCTATGTCTGTTGTTTTTAGTAACTGTGGGACGACACCCGTGTCCATGCTCCCTCTCCATAGGATGGAAAAGGCTCGTGATAGGGGCTTCTTGCAGTTCTTGATGAACACAGAGTTCCATGAGTCTGGCTCTGGGGCAGAGTGCATGGGCATGTCATTTATCGCCTGTTCGAAGTCATTTGGCGTCAGGATAACATCGGATAGGCTTGTGTTAATCAAATTTTGTGGCTCTCTCATAAAAAATTCATTTTGATCTTCGACTCTCAGTCTGGTTAGCTGCTTGCTAAAAACTGAGTCATATTGGGACTTGAGTAGCTCACTCATTTCCTTGCTGTCATCTGTGTAGGACCCATCTTGTTTAAGTAGGGGCCCAATACTGGACGTTGTTCTCGATTTTGATTTGGCATAGGAGAAGAAATACTTTGGGTTTCTTTCGATTTCATTTATGGCTTTTAGTTCTTCCCGCGATTCCTGACTCCTAAAGGATTCTTTTAGCTTAAGTTCGATGCTTGCTATTTCTCTGACCAGTGTCTCCCTACGCATTTCAGATATATTGACCTCTTTTAGCCGCTCTGTTATTCTTTTCCGTCGCCTGTAAAGGGAGCGCCTGTCTCTTTCTGTTTTACATCTACTCCTCCTTTTTCTTAGAGGAATAAGCCTTGTGCATACATCGAGTGCCGCCGAGTTAATCTGTTCTAGGCATAAGTTGGGGTCTGTGTTGCTTAGTATATCTTCCCAGCTTATATCGGTTAGGACTTGGTTTACTTGGTCCCACTTTATGTTTTTGTTATTGAAGTTGAAATTGGTGAATGCTCCCTCGTGACTAATCTCATTATGTCGGTCTGGGGCTCCGCGCATACATGACTGAACCTCAGTTATGTTGTGATGTGAATATATTGTTTTTGATATGGTGACATTTCTTATCAGATCATCATTGTTAGTGAAGATGAGGTCTAGTGTATTCTCCAGTCTAGTAGGCTCTATTATTTGCTGGTTTAAATTGAATTTTGTGCAGAGATTTAAAAGCTCGCGTGATTGTGAGTTTTCATCAGAGCTGGCTCCTGGTGTTATTACTGCAACAATATTATTTGCTATATTCCTCCATTTTAGGTGCCTTAAGTTGAAATCCCCCAGGAGCAAGATGTTGGGTGCAGGAGCTGGAAGGTTTTCCAGACAGTGGTCAATTTTTAACAGCTGTTCCTGGAATTGCTGGGATGTTGCATCCGGAGGCTTGTAGACTACCACAATGACTAGGTTTTGGTTCTCGACCTTTACTGCTAAAACTTCCACTACATCATTTGAGGCATTTATCAGTTCTGTGCAAACAAGTGACTCTGCAATGTACAGGCCAACCCCCCCCCCTTTTCCTGTTCACTCTGTCACATCTGTATAGGTTGTAACCTGGGATCCATATTTCGTTGTCCAAGTGATCCTTTATGTGGGTCTCAGTGAAAGCCGCGAACATTGCCTTTGCCTCTGCAAGCAGTCCACGGATGAAAGGTATTTTGTTGTTTGTTGCTGGCTTTAGACCCTGTATATTTGCAAAGAAGAATGTTATCGGACTGGTGGTATTGTTGGTACTGGGGGGGGATTTTTTTTCCGGCATTAGTATCTGTATCTGTTGGTTTGGAGTGGAGGCCATCGACTGTGGTTCCACTCCAGGAATGACTGGATTTGGTGTACGATTTCTGCCATTTCCTGCCATTTTTTTTTCCTTCCTGGCACTAAAAAACCTCTCCCTCTTGAGTGGCTGTGGCTACCCAGGTTTTCCCATGGCCTGGATGTTTTGTATCTTTTTGTCCCCTTTAGATGGTATGCCTGGCAATTTAAGTTATAGCACAGTCTTTCCTGTACTGAAGAGGTACACAGTTCAGGGTGAAAAAGCTTACAGGAAGGGAGTTTGCATTTTCCTATTGTCATATGGGCATGACATTTCCTAGGGTGGTCATAGTTGCACGTTCCATCTGTTTTTCCAGATTTCCCATGCCAGCAGATACCGAGTGCATAGTATGTGCACAGGCTTGGTTTCCGTTTGCCTTGGGTTTCTGTGACTGTATTCCCTGTTGGTGCATGTTTCCCTGTCTTACTTCTATCCTCCCTAGCACCAACAATGGAGCTCCCACCAGTTGTTTTTGGTGATATATCCTCACTATTGCTAGTGGAGTCCTCTAGTTTGCTATTTCCTGCGGTATTTCTAGTTTGCAATATTGGTTTTATCTTATCTTTGACTACACTTGTTTCCCTACTATGGCTCCTGTCCCCTATGAGGTCATTTATATGTATTCCTTCCTGCGTATAATTCCCGACTACTTGGACAAAATCTCCAGCTTCACCATTACTGTCTCCCAGGACAGCATCTCCAGCTTCCCCATTACTGTCTCCCAGGACAGCATCTCCAGCTTCACCATTACTGTCTCCCAGGACAGCACCTCCAGCTTCACCATTACTGTCTCCCAGGACAGCACCTCCAGCTTCACCATTACTGTCTCCCAGGACAGCACTATCAGCCCCCCATTTACTGACTACCAGGACATCATCTCCAGCCTTACAGTTTCTGACTACATGGCCAGTATCAAGGGCAGTACCATTCAGCCCAGACTTTTTATGTTCCCATCTGTTGTAGAAAGCTTCCAGGTTTTCTATGAAAGCAGCTTTGATGTTGACCTCTTTTAATACCCTTGTGATTTTAGTCCACAGATTTATCTCATTTGGGCATACCCAAAAACACTTCCCTGTTTTAATACTGCTTGTAGCTAGTTCTTGGATATCTGCACAAGGGGCGTGACA
>NC_091304.1:24026055-24153555 GCF_038502225.1 Cherax quadricarinatus
AGTGCATAAAACGGAGGAAAATTAGGAGTTTGTGGTAGTCAGTCCTTCAGCCTGGAGTCAATGTATTCAGTTCATTAATCTTGATTAAAATGTAATATATTTGCGGAGAAGAAGGTTATTATGTACTGCAGACAGATGACTTGGAGCAGTGGTAGGCGGCGTCACCAGTGGAAAAAAGCTACTAGTGGAACTATGTCTTGCCAAAGAAGTTAGGAAGCTTTTCAAGAATTCCTTGAATCACAATGCCAAGATGTTACTGTGTCTGACAAAACTTGAGTAAATGGTTTCGAAAACTGACAACTTGATAAATGAAACACTCACGTAACAATTGGATATCTTTAGGCTGGTAACGTTTGAACATTGTATACAGACAAATAAACACACTAACGTCACATCCAAGACAATAATAATACATAAGGAAATTTGCCTTTTGACAGGAAATTTGTTCCGAAATTCAGTTCAAGTGTAAGTCATCTGGCGAATGTATCCCTCGTTTATGGGTGTGTGATGAGACCAAAGACTGTCAAGACTCAAGTGATGAGGAAAACTGTGCCTTCACGCAGTCACTGTCGACTTCATCTCCATCACTGCCGACGTCATCTCCATCACTGCCGACATCCATCAATGTCGAGGTAATTAGAAAGATCTGTGATCGGAGTATTTAGAAGAATTAAAAATCACAAAACCATGACTACTGTTACTATTACTACTTCCACTAGTATTACTACTACTACTGCTATTACTACTACTGCTACTATTACCACTACTACTAATACTAATACTGATATTACTACTACTATCGCTACTACTACTGTAGTAAAATTCTCTCTTCCAGTTCTACCTCTCTTCTCCCTCACCCTCCACTCGTATATACTCGCGTTCAATTCTTTTTTGAGCCTTTCTGTGTGATTAGTTAATGATCAAAGTTGAACCGACGCATCGACATAAGTTTCTCCTCTGTGCTGGATATTTGTGTACGGTTTCAGTCACCGTATTGTGCCTTTCTATTATTTACAACATATTCGTCCTTTGACAGAGAACATGTTCAGATGTTGAATTCACATGTCAGCCGTCAGGAAAATGCATCCCTAAGATTTTGAAGTGTGATGGTGTTCCTGACTGTCCAGACTTCAGCGACGAGAACTGTACATTAACTACGCCAGCAACGCAGCCAGTATCATCACCACAGACAAGGGTAATAAACAACAGCCTTACTGTCTCACTAGTTGAATTAATCAGTGTCAAATTCAGGAGCTTATTTGATCATTTCAAAATTAAAGTATACAACTTTAACATACACATGAGAGATATTCATCCACACTTAAACATTCTCCCTTCAAGACAAACTCTACCCAAACAGATTCTGTTACTGTTCCATCTATTTTTATACCTGTTTTTATGCAACAGTTAATATTTTCTCGAACATATAATGCAACTCCTCCCCCCCCCCTTCCTATTACATCTATCCACTTGGAACAACTTAAACCCTTGAATATTACACTCAGCAATCATATCCCGACTCTTTAAATCATACCACGTTTCGGTTAATGCAATGACATCAAAGTTCCCAGCACATGCTACCAAACATAGTTCATTAATCTTTTTCCCTCTGCACATTTTCTTATTCAGCTTTGTTTTTATACAATTTCTGAAATTATCATTACCCAGAGTTACTCAACAACAGTTACCATTAAGATTCTTAATATCAGAGCATAAGTCAATATATCCATACTCGTTATTTATCATTTCTAAACCCATACCTCTAATTAATCCTAGTTTAAAGTCCTAACAACCCCCTCAACTGAGTTAGCAAGAAAACCCACACCTGCCTTGGATAAGTGAACCCCATCCCTGGCACACATGTCATTTCGGCCATAGAAGTTGTCCCAGTTGTCAATGAATGGTATTGCATTATCCTTACAGAATTTATCCAGGCAACAATTAATACCAATTGCTCTGGACAACCATTCATTTCCAACACCCTTTCTTGGCAAAATGCCACATATAACAGGGTGCCGCCCTTCTTCCTAATTATGTCTATTGCTGTCCTGAGCCTTCTAACTAAATCCTCACTTCTACACTTGCCTACATCATTGCCTCCAGCACTGAGGCAGATAATAGGAATCATCCCATTACCGTTCATGATGTTGTCAAGCCGGCTAACAATATCCTCCACCCCAGCCCCAGAAAAGCAAACCCTCTGTCTCCTACTCCTGTCCTTCAAGCAGAAGTCCCTATCCATGTACCAAACCTGGCTATCCCCAACAACAACAAAAATATTCTTACCTTCCTTGGTGTCGTTCGTCATTACGCTCCCAGTAGTCGACTCACACTCGTCGGATAGCATAGAGAATGCATTAGATGTTTCCACAACAGTTTCCACAGCAGTCTCTTTCTTCTTCATCATTTCTACCTTTCCAATCGTCTTCTTGATCGTCAACTTCGTTCCATGCTGTCCAGATACTGTCCAGGTTCTCGTCTTGACCAAAGGACTCAAAACAGGAGGACTACCACGAATCCTCTTGTTTTCCTCAGTAAATCGCCGTATCTCCATCTTCACTACCCTCAGTTCTTCCTTAAGCTGTTGGTAAAGTTGCTTGATGGAGGGCATCTTGGTTCAGTCCAAGGAGATTACACTAACGTCCTCACTGAGCTAAGTACACATCACCACTGTACTAAGTACACGTCACGACTGTGCTTAGTACACTTCACCACTGAGCAAAGTACATGTCACCACTGAGCTAAGTACACATCACTGAGCTAAGTACTCGTCACCACTGAGCTAAGTACACGTCACCACTTTACTAAGTGCACGTCACCACTGTATTAAGTGCACGTCACCACTGGTCTAAGTACACGTCACCACTGAGCAAAGTACATGTCACCACTAAGCTAAGTACACGTCACCACTCAGCTAAGTACACATAACAACTGTACTAAGTACACATCACAACTGTGCTAAGTACACATCACAACTTAGCTAAGTACACGTCACCACTGAGCTAAGTGCACGTCACCACTGGTTTAAGTACACGTCACCACTGAGCTAAGTACACGACACCACTGAGTTAAGTACACGTCACCACTGAGTTAAGTACACGGCTCCACTGTGCTAAGTACACGTCACCACTGTACTAAGCGCACGTCACCACTCTTTAAAAGTACACGTCACCACTGTACTAATTACACGTCACCACTGGTCTAAGTACATGTCACCACTGAGCTAAGTACAAGTCACCACTGAGCTAAGTACACGTCGCCACTGAGCTAATTACACATCACCACTGAGCTAAGTACACGTCACCACTGTGCTAAGTACACGTCACCACTGTGCTAAGTACACGTCACCACTGGTCTAAGTACACGTCACCACTGAGCTAAGTACACGTCACCACTGAGTTAAGTACACGTCACCACTGTGCTAAGTGCACGTCACCACTGGTCTAAGTACATGTCACCAATGAGCTAAGTACACGTGACCACTGAGCTAAGTACACGTCACCACGGTACTAAGTGCACGTCACCACTGTACTAAGTGCACGTCACCACTGGTCTAAGTACACATCACAACTGAGCTAAGTACACGTCACCACTGAGCTAAGTACACGTCACCACTGAGCTACGTACACATCAACACTGTACTAAGTACACGTAACAACTGTGCTAAGTACACATCATCACAGAGCTAAGTACACGTTACCACTGAGCTAAGTACACGTCACCACTGAGCAAAGTACACGTCACCACTGCACTAAGTGCTAAGTACACGTCATCACTGTGCTAAGTACACGTGACCACTGAGCTAAGAACACGTCACCACTGTACTAAGTGCACGTCAACAATGAGCTAAGTACACGTCACCACTGAGCAAAGTAAACATCACCACTACACTAAGTGCACGTCACCACTGAGCTAAGTACACGTCGCCACTGAGCTAATTACACATCACCACTGAGCTAAGTACACGTCACCACTGTGCTAAGTACACGTCACCACTGTGCTAAGTACACGTCACCACTGGTCTAAGTACACGTCACCACTGAGCTAAGTACACTTCACCACTGAGCTAAGTACACGTCACCACTGTGCTAAGTACACGTCACCACTGTATTAAGTACACGTCACCAATGTACTAAGTACACGTCACCACTGTGCTAAGTACACGTCACCACTGAGCTAAGTACACGTCGCCGCTGTACTAAGTACACGTCACCACTGTATTAGGTGCAAGTCACCACTGGTATAAGTACACGTCACCAATGAGTTAAGTACCTGTCACCACTAAGCTAAGCACACGTCACCACTGAGCTAAGTACACATCACCAGTGTACTAAGTACACATCACGACTGTGCTTAGTACACATCACCACTAAGCAAAGTACATGTCACCACTGAGCAAAGTACACATCAACACTGTACTATGTACACGTAACAACTGTGCTAAGTACACATCACCACAGAGCTAAGAACACGTTACCACTGAGCTAAGTACACGTCACCACTGAGCAAAGTACAAGTCACCACTGTACTAAGTGCTAAGTACACGTCACCACTGTGCTAAGTACACGCCACCACTGAGCTAAGTACACGTCACCACTGTACTAAGTGCACGTCACCAATGAGCTAAGTACACGTCACCAATGAGCAAAGTAAACATCACCACTGCACTAAGTGCACGTCACCACTGAGCTAAGTACACGTCGCAACTGAGCTAATTACACATCATCACTGAGCTAAGTACACGTCACCACTGTGCTAAGTACTCGTCACCACTGTGCTAATTACACGTCACCACTGGTCTAAGTACACGTCACCACTGAGTTCAGTACGCGTCACCACAGTGCTAAGTACACGTCACCACTGTATTAAGTACACGTCACCACTGTGCTAAGTACACGTCACCACTGAGCTAAGTACACGCCACCACTGTACTAAGTACACGTCACTACTGTGCTAAGTACACGACACCACTGTACTAAGTACACGTCACCAATGTACTAAGTACACGTCACCACTGTGCTAAGTACACGTCATCACTGAGCTAAGTACACGTCACAGCTCTACTAAGTACACGTCACCACTGTGCTAAGTACACGTCACCAATGTACTAAGTACACGTCACCACTGTACTAAGTAGACGTCACCACTGTGCTAAGTACACGCCACAACTGAGCTAAGTACACGTCACCACCGAGCTAAGCACACGTCGCCACTGTGCTAAGTACACGTCACCACTGAGCTAAGTACACGTCACCACTGGGCTAAGTACACATCACCACTGTACTAAGTACAAGCCACCACTGAGCTAAGTATACATCACCACTGAACTAAGTACACGTCACCACTGTACTAAGTGCACGTCACCACTGAGCTAAGTACACGTCACAACTGAGCTAAGTACACGTCACCACTGTGCTAAGTACAAGTCACTTCTGAGCTAAGTACGCGTCACCACTGTGCTAAGTACACGTCACCACTGGTCCAAGTACACCTCAACACTGATCTAAGTACACGTTACCACTGAGCTAAGTACACGTCACCACTGAGCTAAGTACACGTAACCACAGAGCTAAGGACACATCACCACTGAGCTAATACACGTCACCACTGGTCTTAGTACACGTCACAACTGAGCTAAGTACACGTCACCACTGAGCTACGTACACGTCACCACTGTGCTAAGTACATGTCACAAGTGTACTAAGTACACCTCACCACTGTACTAAGTACACGTCACCACTCTACTAAGTGCACGTCACCACTGGTCTAAGTACACGTCACCACTGAGCAAAGTACACGTCACCACTGTACTAAGTACATGTCACCACTTTGCTAAGTACACATCACCACTGTACTAAGTACACGTCAACACTGTAATAAGTACACATCACCACTGTGCTAAGTACCCATCACCACTGAGCTAAGTACACGTCACCGCTGAGCTAAGTACACGTCGCCACTGTGCTAAGTACACGTCACCACTTAGCTAAGTACACGTCACCACTGAGCTAAGTACACGTCACCACTGTGCTAAGTACACGTCACCACTGAGCTAAGTACACGTCACCACTGAGCTAAGTACACGTTACCACTGAACTAAGTACACATCACAACTGTACTAAGTGCACGTCACCATAGAGCTAAGTACACGTCACCACTGTGCTAAGTACACGTCACCACTGAGCTAAGTACACGTTACCACTGAAGTAAGTACACGTCACCACTGTACTAACTGCACGTCACCATAGAGCTAAGTACACGTCACCACTGAGCTAAGTACACGTCACCACTGTGCTAAGTACACGTCACCACTGAGCTAAGTACACGTCATCACTGAGCTAAGTACACGACTCCACTGTGCTAAGTACACGTCACCACTGTACTAAGCGCACGTCACCACTCTACTAAGTACACGTCACCACTGTACTAATTACACGTCACCACTGGTCTAAGTACATGTCACCACTGAGTTAAGTACACGTCTCCACGGTATTAAGAACACGTCACCACTGTGCTAAGTACACGTCACCACTGAGCTAAGTACTCGTCACCACTGTACTAAGTACACGTCACCACTGTGCTAAGTACACATCACCACTGAGCTAAGTACACGTCACCACTGAGATAAGTACACGTCACTACTGAGCTAAGTACACGTCACCACTGAGCTAAGTACACGTCACCACTGTGCTAAGTGCACGTCACCACTGGTCTAAGTACGTGTCACGAATGAGATAAGTACACGTCACCACTGAGCTAACTACACGTCACCACTGTACTAAGTGCACATCACCACTGTACTAAGTGCACGTCACCACTGGTCTAAGTACACATCACAAATGAGCTAAGTACACGTCACCACTGAGCTAAGTACACGTCACCACTGAGCTAAGTACACATCAACACTGTACTAAGTACACGTAACAACTGTGCTAAGTACACATCACCACAGAGCTAAGTACACGTTACCACTGAGCTAAGTACACGTCATCACTGAGCAAAGTACACGTCACCACTGTACAAAGTGCTAAATACACGTCACCACTGTGCTAAGTACACGTCACCACTGAGCTAAGTACACGTCACCACTGTACTAAGTGCACGTCACCAATGAGCTTAGTACACGTCACCACTGAACAAAGTAAACATCACCACTGCACTAAGTGCACGTCATCACTGAGCTAAGTACACGTCGCAACTGAGCTAATTACACATCACCAGTGAGCTAAGTACACGTCACCACTGTGCTAAGTACACGTCACCACTGTGCTAAGTACACGTCACCACTGGTCTTAGTACAACTCACCACTGAGCTAGGTACACGTCACCACTGTGCTAAGTACACGTCACCACTGAGCTAAGTACACGCCACCACTGAGCTAAGTACACGTCACCATTGAGCTAAGTACACGTCACCACTGAGCTAAGTACACGTCACCACTGTGCTAAGTACACGTCTCCACTGTATTAAGTACACGTCAACACTGTGCTAAGTACACGACACCACTGTACTAAGTACACGTCACCAATGTACTAAGTACACGTCACCACTGTGCTAAGTACACGTCACCACTGAGCTAAGTGCACGTCACCGCTCTACTAAGTACACGTCACCACTGTGCTAAGTACACGTCACCAATGTACTAATTACAAGTCACCACTGTACTAAGTAGACGTCACCACTGTGCTAAGTACACGCCACAACTGAGCTAAGTACACGTCACCACCGAGCTAAGCACACGTCGCCACTGTGCTAAGTACACGTCACCACTGAGCTAAGTACACATCACCACTGAGCTAAGTACACATCACCACTTAGCTAAGTACACGTCACCACTGTGCTAAGTACACGTCACCACTGAGCTAAGTACACGTCACCACTGAGC
Organism: Cherax quadricarinatus; assembly: GCF_038502225.1. NCBI lineage: Eukaryota > Metazoa > Arthropoda > Malacostraca > Decapoda > Parastacidae > Cherax > Cherax quadricarinatus. Next base: position 24,033,942 of record NC_091304.1, read on the forward strand.
TAAGTACACGTTACCACTGAACTAAGTACACGTCACAACTGTACTAAGTTCACGTCACCATAGAGCTAAGTACACGTTACCAGTGAGCTAAGTACACATCACAACTGAGCTAAGTACACGTCTCCACTGAGCTAAGTACACGTCACCACTGTGCTAAGTACACGTCACCACTGGCCTAAGTACACGTCACCACTGAGCTAAGTACACGTCACCACTGAGCTAAGTACACGTCACCACTGAGCTAAGTACACTTCACCACTGTACCAAGTACACGTCACCACTGTTCTAAGTACACGTCACTACTGTACTAAGTATACGTCACCAATGGTCTAAGTGCACGTCACCACTGAGCTAAGTACACGTCACCATTGAGCTAAGTGCACGTCACCACTGAGCTAAGTACACGTCACCACTGTGCTAAGTACACGTCACCATTTTTCTAAGTGCACGTCACCACTGAGCTAAGTACACGTTACCACTGAGCTAAGTACACGTCACCACTGTACTAAGTGCACGTCACCACTGAGCTAAGTACACGTCACAACTGAGCTAAGTGTACATTACTACTGAGCTAAGTACACGTCACCACTGTACTAAGCACACGTCGCCACTTATCTAAGTACACGTCACCACTGTACTAAGAACCCGTCACCACTGTACTAAATACACATCACCAATCTACTAAGTACACGTCACCACTGTACTAGTACACGTCACCATTGTACTAAGTACACGTCACCACTGAGCTAAGTACACATTACCACTGAGACAAGTACACGTCACCAAAGTACTATGTACACGTCACCACTGTGCTAAGTACACATCACCACTGTGCTAAGTACACGTCACCACTGTACTAAGTGCACGTCACCACTGAGCTCAGTACACGTCACAACTGAGCTAAGTATACATCACCACCCACTGCGCTAAGTACACGTCACTACTGAGCTAAGTATACACCACCACTGAGCTAAGTACACGTCACCACTGTACTAAGTACACGTCACCACTGTGCTAAGTACACGTCACCACTGTACTAAGTACACGTCATAACTGTACTAAGTACACGTCACCATTGAGCTAAGAACACGTCACCACTGTACTAAGTACACGTCACCACTGAGCTAAGCACACGCCACCACTGGTCTAAGTACACGTCATCACTGAGCTAAGTACACGTCAACAATGAGCTAAGTACACGTCACCACTGTGCTAAGTACATGTCACCACTACAAAGTACACGTCACCACTGTACTAAGTACACGTCACCACTGAGCTAAGTATACGTCACCTCTGGTTTAAGTACACGTCACCACTGAGCTAAGTACACGTGACTACTGAGCTAAATACACGTCACCAATGAGCTAAGTACACGTCACCACTGGTCTAAGTACACATCACCACTGTGCTAAGTACACGTCACTACTGAGCTAAGTACACGTCACCACTGTGCTAAGTACACGTCACTACTGAGCTAAGCACACGTCACCACTGTGCTAAGTACAAGTCACCACTGAGCTAAGTACACGTCACCACTGAGCAAAGTACACGTCACCACTGTGCTAAGTACAAGCCACCACTGAGCTAAGTACACGTCACCATTGTACTAATTGCATGTCACCACTGAGCTAAGTACACGTCACCACTGAGCTAAGTTCACGTCACCACTGTGCTAAGTACAAGTCACTACTGAGCTAAGTACACGTCACCACTGTGCTAAGTACACGTCACCACTGGTCTACGTACACGTCACCACTGATCTAAGTACACGTTACCACTGAGCTAAGTACACGTCACCACTGATCTAAGTACACGTTACCACTGAGCTAGTACACGTCACCACTGTGCTATGTACACGTCACCATTGTGCTAAGTACACGTCACCACTGGTCTAAGTACACGTCACCACTGAGCTAAGTACACGTCACCGGTGAGCTAAGTACACGTCACCACTGAGCTAAGTACACGTCACCACTGAGCTAAGTACACGTCTCCACTGCACTAATTGCATGTCACCACTGAGCTAAGTACACGTCACCACTGAGCTAAGTACACATCACCACTGTGCTAAGTACAAGTCACTACTGAGCTAAGTACACATCACCATTGAGCTAAGTACACGTCACCAATGTGCAAAGTACACGTCACCACTGTACTAAGTACACGTCAACATTGTACTAAGTACACATCACCACTGAGCTAAGTACACGTCACCACTGAGCTAAGGACACGTCACCGCGGAGCTAAGTACACGTCACCACTGTGCAAAGTACACGTCACCACTGAGCTAAGTGCACGTCACCACTGAGCTAAGTACACGTTACCACTGAGCTAAGTACACGTCACAACTGTACTAAGTGCACGTCACCATTGAGCTAAGTACACGTCACCACTTAGCTAAGTACACATCACAACTGAGCTAAGTACAAGTCACCACTGAGCTAAGTACACGTCACCACTGAACTAAGTACACGTCACCACTGTGCTAAGTACAAGCCACCACTGAGCTAAGTACACGCCACCACTGAGCTAAGTACACGTCTCCACTGCACTAATTGCATGTCACCACTGAGCTAAGTACACGTCACCACTGAGCTAAGTACACGTCACCACTGTGCTAAGTACAACTCACTACTGATCTAAGTACACGTCACCACTGGTCTAAGTACACGTCACCACTGATCTAAGTACACGTCACCACTGATCTAAGTACACATTACTACTGAGCTAAGTACACGTCACCACTGATCTAAGTACACGTTACCACTGAGCTAATACACGTCACCACTGTGCTAAGTACACGTCACCATTGTGCTAAGTACACGTCACCACTGGTCTAAGTACACGTCACCACTGAGCTAAGTACACGTCACCGCTGAGCTAAGTACACGTCACCACTGTGCTAAGTACACGTCACCAGTGTACTAAGTACACGTCACCACCCTACTAAGTGCCCGTTACTACTAGTCTAAGTACACGTCACCACTGTGCTAAGTACACGTCATCACTGTATTAAGTGCACATCACCACTCTGCTAAGTACACGTCACCACTGAGCTAAGTACACGTCATCACTGTACTAAGTACATGTCACCACTGTGCTAAGTACACGTCACCACTGACCTAAGTACATGTCACCACTGAGATAAGTACACGTCACCGCTGAGCTAATGTACAGTGGAGGTTGAGGTACATTGTGAAGCATCCCCAGACCAAGACATGGAGGATGCGATTGTCACAAGGAAGAGGGCCACTGCGTCGGATTCGGATGATGTCCTAACGCCAGTGCAGCAGCCTGGGAAGCAAATATGGGAAGAAGGTGAAAATAGTGGTGACCACGACAGGAGGCACCGAAAGAAGTGGAGGGAGAGAGAGAAGTGTGAAGATGACAAGTGGACCCATAAATTCTGATGCCCATTGGAAGAGTGAAGAGAGGAGGCAGGGGTGGAAACTTTAATAGGCCTCCGGTGTATGACTGTAAACGTTAATGGTTTGTGTAATAGTGTAAAGAGAGAATGGTTTAGAATGTTTCTGAATAAATCTAGAGTGAATGTTGTGTTCCTTAAGGAGCATAATTTTAAGGAGGGTAAGGTGTTGGAGGTGGCGGGGTTTCAGGTGGTAACCCTGCCATCTGCCCGTTTGAAAGGAGGGGTGGGTATACTAATTAGGGAGGCGAGCCCGTTTGTTTTACAGAGAAGTGAGGGGGGAGGGGGAAGGGTGTTGCGCATGGATGGTTGGTGGATGGGCAAACGTGTGGCCTTAAGCGTGTACGCGCCTGCAGAGAATAACGTACAGGTGAAGCAGGAGTTTGTGTGTGAGGACCTTGTGTTTTTCGTCCGTGCATTACTGGAGGTGGCAATAGTGGGAGGTGATTGGAACTGCGTTATTAGGAGGGCCGATGTGGAACCGACAGGGTCAGGCTATGTGTTTACCTGGAGAGAGTTCCGGGGGTCAACGCCCCCGCGGCCCGGTCAGTGACCAGGCCTCCTGGTGGATCAGAGCCTGATCAACCAGGCTGTTGCTGCTGGCTGCACGCAAACCAACGTACGAGCCACAGCCCGGCTGGTCAGGAACCGACTTTAGGTGCTTGTCCAGTGCCAGCTTGAAGACTGCCAGGGGTCTGTATGTATGTATAATGTTCGCCAAGACCATAGTCCTGGCACGGGTCCCAATCTTGCGATGACCCGTCTTGTGACGTAGTGATGCCAGGGGTCTGTTGGTAATCCCCCTTATGTATGCTGGGAGGCAGTTGAACAGTCTCGGGCCCCTGACACTTATTGTATGGTCTCTTAACGTGCTAGTGACACCCCTGCTTTTCATTGGGGGGATGTTGCATCGTCTGCCAAGTCTTTTGCTTTCGTAGTGAGTGATTTTCGTGTGCAAGTTCGGTACTAGTCCCTCTAGGATTTTCCAGGTGTATATAATCATGTATCTTTCCCGCATGCGTTCCAGGGAATACAGGTTCAGGAACCTCAAGCGCTCCCAGTAATTGAGGTGTTTTATCTCCGTTATGCGCGCCGTGAAGGTTCTCTGTACATTTTCTAGGTCAGCAATTTCACCTGCCTTGAAAGGTGCTGTTAGTGTGCAGCAATATTCCAGCCTAGATAGAACAAGTGACCTGAAGAGTGCCATCATGGGCTTGGCCTCCCTAGTTTTGAAGGTTCTCATTATCCATCCTGTCATTTTTCTAGCAGATGCGATTGATACAATGTTATGGTCCTTGAAGGTGAGATCCTCCGACATGATCACTCCCAGGTCTTTGACGTTGGTGTTTCGCTCTATTTTGTGGCCAGAATTTGTTTTGTACTCTGATGAAGATTTAATTTCCTCGTGTTTACCATATCTGAGTAATTGAAATTTCTCATCGTTGAACTTCATATTGTTTTCTGCAGCCCACTGAAAGATTCGGTTGATGTCCGCCTGGAGCCTTGCAGTGTCTGCAATGGAAGACACTGTCATGCAGATTCGGGTGTCATCTGCAAAGGAAGACACGGTGCTGTATCTGACATCCTTGTCTATGTCGGATATGAGGATGAGGAACAAAATGGGAGCGAGTACTGTGCCTTGTGGAACAGAGCTTTTCACCGTAGCTGCCTCGGACTTTACTCTGTTGATGACTACTCTCTGTGTTCTGTTAGTGAGGAAATTACAGATCCATCGACCGACTTTTCCTGTTATTCCTTTAGCACGCATTTTGTGCGCTATTACGCCATGGTCACACTTGTCGAAGGCTTTTGCAAAGTCTGTATATATTACATCTGCATTCTTTTTATCTTCTAGTGCATTTAGGACCTTCTCGTAGTGATCCAATAGTTGAGACAGACAGGAGCGACCTGTTCTAAACCCATGCTGCCCTGGGTTGTGTAACTGATGGGTTTCTAGATGGGTGGTGATCTTGCTTCTTAGGACCCTTTCAAAGATTTTTATGATATGGGATGTTAGTGCTATCGGTCTGTAGTTCTTTGCTGTTGCTTTACTGCCCCCTTTGTGGAGTGGGGCTATGTCTGTTGTTTTTAGTAACTGTGGGACGACCCCCGTGTCCATGCTCCCTCTCCATAGGATGGAAAAGGCTCGTGATAGCGGCTTCTTGCAGTTCTTGATGAACACGGAGTTCCATGAGTCTGGCCCTGGGGCAGAGTGCATGGGCATGTCATTTATCGCTTGTTCAAAGTCATTTGGCGTCAGGATAACATCGGATAGGCTTGTGTTAACCAAATTTTGTGGCTCTCTCATAAAAAATTAATTTTGATCTTCGACTCTCAGTCTGGTTAGCGGCTTGCTAAAAACTGAGTCATATTGGGACTTGAGTAGCTCACTCATTTCCTTGCTGTCATCTGTGTAGGACTCATCTTGTTTAAGTAGGGGCCCAATACTGGATGTTGTTCTCGACTTTGATTTGGCATAGGAGAAGAAATACTTTGGGTTTCTTTCGATTTCATTTATGGCTTTTAGTTCTTCCCGCGATTCCTGACTCCTATAAGATTCCTTTAGCTTGAGTTCGATGCTTGCTATTTCTCTGACCAATGTCTCCCTACGCATTTCAGATATATTGACCTCTTTTAGCCACTCTGTTATTCTTTTACGTCGCCTGTAAAGGGAGCGTCTGTCTCTTTCTATTTTACATCTACTCCTCCTTTTTCTTAGAGGAATAAGCCTTGTGCATACATCGACTGCCACCAAGTTAATCTGTTCTAGGCATACGTTGGGGTCTGTGTTGCTTAGTATATCTTCCCAGCTTATATCGGTTAGGACTTGGTTTACTTGGTCCCACTTTATGTTTTTGTTATTGAAGTTGAATTTGGTGAATGCTCCCTCGTGACTAGTCTCATTATGTCGGTCTGGGGCTCCACGCATACATGTCTGAACCTCAATTATGTTGTGATCTGAGTATATTGTTTTTGATATGGTGACATTTCTTATCAGATCATCATTGTTAGTGAAGATGAGGTCTAGTGTATTCTCCAGTCTAGTAGGCTCTATTATTTGCTGGTTTAAATTGAATTTTGTGCAGAGATTTAAAAGCTCGTGTGAGTGTGAGTTTTCATCAGAGCTGCCTCCTGGTGTTGTTACTGCAACAATATTATTTGCTATATTCCTCCATTTTAGGTGCCTAAGTTGAAATCCCCCAGGAGCAAGATGTTGGGTGCAGGAGCTGGAAGATTTTCCAGACAGTGGTCAATTTTTAACAGCTGTTCCTGGAATTGCTGGGATGTTGCATCTGGAGGCTTGTAGACTACCACAATGACTAGGTTTTGGTTCTCGACCTTTACTGTTAAAACTTCCACTACATCATTTGAGGCATTTAGCAGTTCTGTGCAAACAAGTGACTCTGCAATGTACAAGCCAACCCCCCCCCTTTTGCCTGTTCACTCTGTCACATCTGCATAGGTTGTAACCTGGGATCCATATTTCGTTGTCCAAGTGATCCTTTATGTGGGTCTCAGTGAAAGCCGCGAACATTGCTTTTGCCTCTGCAAGCAGTCCACAGATGAAAGGTATTTTGTTGTTTGTTGCTGGCTTTAGGCCCTGTGTATTTGCAAAGAAGAATGTCATCAGACTGGTTGTATTGTTGGTACTGGGGGGGGATTTTTTTTCCGGCATTAGTATCTGTATCTGTTGGTTTGGAGTGGAGGCCATCGACTGTGGTTCCACTCCAGGAATGACTGGATTTGGTGTACGATTTCTGCCATTTCCTGCCAGTTTTTTTTCCTTCCTGGCACTAAAAAACCTCTCCCTCTTGAGTGGCTGTGGCTACCAAAGGTTTTCCCATGGCCTGGATGTTTTGTATCTTTTTGTACCCTTTAGATGGTGTGCCTGGCAATTTAAGTTATAGCACAGTCTTTCCTGTACTGAAGAGGTACACATTTCAGGGTGAAAAAGCTTACAGGAAGGGAGTTTGCATTTTCCTGTTGTCATATGGGCATGGCATTTTCTAGGGTGGTCATAGTTGCACGTCCTGTCTGTTTTTCCAGATTTCCCATGTCTGCAGATACTAAGTGCATAGTATGTGCACAGGTTTGGTTTCCGTTTGCCTTGGGTTTCTGTGACTGTATTCCCTGTTGGTGCATGTTTCCCTGTCTTATTCCTATCCTCCCTAGCACCAACAATTGAGCTCCCACCAGTTGTTTTTGGTAATATATCCTCACTGTAGCTAGTGGAGTCCTCTTGTTTGCTATTTCCTGTGGTATTTCTAGTTTGCAATATTGGTTTTATCTTATCTTTGACTACACTTGTTTCCCCACTACGGTTCCTGTCCCCTATGAGGTCATTTATATGTATTCCTTCCTTCGTATAATTCCCGACTACCTGGACAAAATCTCCAGCTTCACCATCACTGTCTCCCAGGACAGCACCTCCAGCTTCACCATTACTGTCTCCCAGGACAGCACCTCCAGCTTCACCATTACTGTCTCCCAGGACAGCACCTCCGGCTTCACCATTACTGTCTCCCAGGACAGCACTATCAGCCCCACATTTACTGACTACCAGGACATCACCTCCAGCCTTACAGTTTCTGGCTACATGGCCAGTATCAAGGGCAGTACCATTCAGCCCAGACTTTTTATGTTCCCATCTGTTGTAGAAATCTTCCAGGTTGTCTATGAAAGCAGCTTTGATGTTATCCTCTTTTAATACCCTTGTGATTTTAGTCCACAGATTTTCCTCATTTGGGCATACCCAAAAACACTTCCCTGTTTTAATACTGCTTGTAGCTAGTTCTTGGATATCTGCACAAGGGGCGTGACACCAATTTCCACAGAAATGACAATTTATCCATGTGGAAGCCCATTTGTTTGATTGACTGCAGACTATACAGAGCTTCATAATGATTTGAGTGGTTGATTTACTGTAATTCTACTAGCAACCTCTTGAATACTCTATTAATAACCTTCTTAAATGAAGCTCTAGCTATTTGTATTTCTATTTCTAACTAATTGGACAGCTTACCGTGTACGTTCCTGGTTTATATTTATTGTTTGTGTTTGATAAGGGCGCCTACAACCCCATCCGTTTACAGTCTGCTTTATTGTCCAACGAATCCGTTTAAACCAGTCAAGGGTTCGGACCATCAAGGGTTCGGACCAGTCGAGGGTTCGGACCAGTCGATCTGACCTGATCAGTGGGTCACTTATTTAAAACATACTAGTCGGTGATTTGGGCTAACACATGAAGGATCTACTTGAAATTATCTACCCGAGTAATATGTGATTTGATTGATACAAAAGTATAACTTGCGTGTTGAAGAGCCGGTGATTTCTGGCAGCTCCTACAGTGACGAACGGTCGAGCCTCAACCCTTGTTTATCAATCGCTGTATCTAGCTTTTCTAGTTTTTTTTTTCCGTCTCCACCACAATAAATGCTATATTATCACTATAGTTGACTGGTGGAAATTTTGGAGGAAGGACGCTTTTTCTGTAGTAATAATTGCTTCTCGTTGTGTATATTGCGACCGCTGGTGACTACAGGTTATATGAAATTCACAGTATACGTCTGGTATTTCAAGAAAAAAGAAACTAATGAAAGTCACTCCACTCCACTAAGTACCATTATAATACTGGTTAGTTGCTACTACAACACTGTATTCTGCTATTCACTGGTATCACTAGATTATATGCGAGTACACTAGCAGGCCAGAAAGATTATTAAAACAGCTGACCAGTGTGGTAAGATTCTGGCGACTTCTGGCACCTGCCTCTATAGGCTTATCACTTCATTTACAGATTCACCTGTTTTCAAATGAAACTTTAGCCTTTATCATCTATATACTAGGGAGCCACTGTAGTAGACACTATACATTATGTATACACAATGTTATCAGGGAGACTTTCTTTCGTCTGACAAAGAAAAGTTCTATTATTATTATTTTGCACACGGAACACAGGCCTATGATTCCCCTCTGGCAGTAAACTCTGCTAGGTAGTGCACACTAATTCTCCTTTTTTTGACTCAGTATATAATGTTTTCCGCCCAAGATTGGTTCCAGGTGCTAGAGGGATGTATCGTATAGGATTGATGGCACAAATTAAAGTTCTAGCACGTAAGAGCGACCGTGTAAACACGAGAAAACACGGAGCACAACGAGGCACTCGGCACTGTTACCCTACCCTAAGAGATTTAATGAGGGATATTCGGTTACAGGATGCGTTTGAGGGGGGGGGAGACATAGCATACGTTTGTTAGGAGAGGGTATGCAGCGAAGTTAGATAGAGTGTATCTTTCTCACGGGGTTGTAGTGCGATCTTTCAAAACTGTCGAAGTAGCATGGTCGGATCATAGAGCAGTGTTGGTGGAGGTAAGGTGGGAGGCGCTTGCGGAAATATACATGAGTTACTGGAAATTAAATATAAGTGTATTGAGTGATGAGGAGGGGTTAGAGGGATTTTCTGTCCTATGGAAGGAGCTTAGCGAGGATGCACAGGGGGTGGAAGATGTCGTGAAATGGTGGGATTGTGTAGCCAAGGAAAGGATTAGGAAATATTATGTGAGGGAGGGTAAACATATAAATAATTTAAAATATGGACTCTCAAATTATTTAGAGGACAGGTTAAGGGGTTGTTATGGGCAGGGGGCTCTGTGGGGCAACTATCCTATGGATGAAATTGTCGAGGTCAAGGGGAGACTGAGGGAGTTACAAAATGAGAGGTTTCAAGCAGTAAGGGTGCAGGCAGGGGTAGAGGAGGTGCTTTGGGGAGACAAGCCATTGGCCTGTGTGTTGCGACGTCAAAAACAAAGACAGCAGGTTACAGCTATTCAAAGGTTAGAGGTACATGAGATGATGGGAGGTTATAGGGTAGGTCAAGAGATACGAGCTACGAAGGGAATGTGTGCAGATGGGGATAAATGGCATGAAGGGTATTGGACAGGTGGGAGGGTGGGGAATGTGGCTTTAGAGAAGGCGTGTGAGTATGTGACGTGTAATTTAGGGAATAGAGAAAGGAAGGCTTTAGGAGGGGTAATAACGGAAGAAGAAATAGTGTTGGCTTTAAGGGGACAGAGGAAGGGCAAAGCACCGGGAATAGACGGTCTCCCGGCTGAATTTTATCTACAACATTGGGAGGTGATAAGGGGTTTCATGGTTAGGTTATTAAATCAGATGAAGGAGAAGGGCATGATGGGGGACAAGCAGGCAACAGCAGTTGTAGTGTTGGTCCCGAAGGCTAAGGGGCAGCACACACTCAAGGAGTACCGTGCCATATCGCTGTTATGTGCAGATTATAAGTTGTTTGCTAAAGTCTTGGGTAATCGGTTTAAATGTGTGGTAGGGAGAGTGGTTTCGAAAACGCAGTGTGGATTGCCTGGAAGGTCGATGATTGAATGTCATGGAATACTGAGAAGTTTTGTGGAGTCAAAAGGGAAGGGAGGGGGAGCAGCGTTGTTGGCTTTAGACTGGCAGGGGGCCTATGACAGAGTGGAAAGGAGAGCATTGAGAGCTATACTTGGGAGGCAGGGTTATGGGGAAGAAGTAGTTAATTGGGTAACCACATTGTACAAAGGAGCTAAGATGAGGGTACAGATTAATGGATGCTTGGGGAGGAGATTGTAATGGGTAGGGGACTTAGGCAGGGGTGTCCCATGTCACAGATATTGTTTGCATGCATTCAGGACCCCTTCTATAGAATGGTTGAACGTTGTGTATGTAACACAGGTGGGGTGAGGGGGAGGGAGGGAAAGTGTGGCCTGGAATAATAGGATATGTAGAGACGATACAACAGTCCTGGTTTGGGAAGGGATGGTGTTGGGGGTTTTTGATGATGTGCAATTGTTTGGAAGTGCAACAGGGATGCAGGTAAATAGTGAGAAGTCAATGGTCATGGGGTTGGGTGATTGGGTGGAGTGGGGGGAGATGTAACGTTGTGAGAAAACAAACGGTGTCTTTAAAAATTTGTGGTATCATCTATAAGGATGACTTGGACGCTGCTCGAGAGGAAAGCTCAAATAGGTTGATGGAAAGGATCCTGGGGCGTCTGGGTGCATTGCGACCTCATCATCTGACTCTCGTGCAAAGAATGATTGTAATAAATGTATTATTGTGTAGTAAGGTTTGGCACGTAGCAGCCGTGTTCCCAATAACAGGGACGGCGATTGTGGGAATTCTGAGACGGGTGTTTAACTTTTTCTGGGGTTCAAGGTGCGATTGGCTGAGGAGAGAGGTTGTAATGTTACCTGTGCGCCAGGGTGGGTTGGGGTTGATGGATCTGAGAAGGAGAGCTAAATGTGTGTTTCTTAAATGGGAGGTTTTGCGCGAAGGAGTGGGGAGGGGGATCAGCTGAAAAAAGTACATGATAGAATTTCCCTGTATTGGGGGTTAGTTAGGAAAGAGTACATACTTGTGTTAACGGAATTATGATGTAGATCACTCGTTTATATGACTAATGTGAAGGTTGTGATTAACGGATATATTTCATAGTGAACATTCTTTCTATTGAATTGAACCTTTGTCACAGTAATATTATGTAACCTATATATATATATACCTGAAAGGCTTAGTTTCAATGGATGTTTATATACTTCATATTTTGAGCCTGGTACTGAGTGTTATCTGTACGTTATGTCATTGTTAGGTTTATCGTGAAACAGGGTCAAGTTTAACCATTCTTTTTAATGCTATTTTGTTTTGAGATATGTATATCGCGTTTTCAGGTGTTAAGTTGTTGTTATTTATGAAATGTGTTACGGCGGTTTATGTTAGGATAAACAACTTTTTTTTATTTTTTGTTTGGTATATTATGCTTGTCCTTCACGTATTACCCTGACAACTGGGGTTTTGTCTCTTTACTTTATATAATGTGCTCATCCTGTGGAAGACGCTGATCAATATTTATTAAGTATAAGTGCAGGCTTAAGATTTTCATTTGTTTTTTCAATGACTAAAGAGGGATTGTAGTGAGGCGTATAAATGTTTTTAAATTGTTTTATTGTTTGTGTTTTGTGTTGGAGTTTAGCGAGTATACTGACTTTATTTTAGCATTATATAATGTGCTCCTCCTGTTGATGAGGGATGGAAGGCTAAAGACTTACATAAATTTGTAATGACTCATTAAAGTTTTGTAATGGGGAAAGTATGGTTTAGTCTCTACTTTATATAATGTGCTCATCCTGTGGAAGAGGGGGATTAATATTTATTAAGCATAAGTGGAGGCTTAAGATTTCATTTTTTTTCAATGATTAAAGAGGGATTGTAGTGAGGCATATGTATGATTTTAGGCAATTTTCTTGTGTAGGTTGTTAGTTGGGGAAGAGCATGTACTTGTTTTAATGAGATTATGATGTAGATCATTCCTCTTATTGACTAATGTGAAGGTTGTGAACCTTTGTCATATGTCACAGTCATATTATGTTAACTATATAAACCTAAAAGGTTTCGTTTCAATGGATGTTTATATAATTTCATTTATATTTGGCCCTGTTAATGTGGTCACCTGTAAGTTATGTTTGCTAAGGTTTCTAATAAGGTTAGGGGTCGGATCACCCTTTTTTCTTTTTTCTTATTGTTAAGTATGTTATATGGAAATATTTGTGAGTGTATATGGGTGACCTTTTTTGTGTCAGTTACAAAGTGTTGTTATATTTTGTCAGTGTATGATCTGTAGGATTGAGGATCATACTGTACTCATTTTATATCTTAAAAAGATATAAAATGAGCACAGTATGACCCTCAATGTTAAGCTGTAAAGTTTTTTAAATAAAATATAAAAAAAAACCCTCTGCAGGGCTCTCTCTTTGATGTGGTGCACATGTTCCTGTCAGTGTAGATGCCAAGGTACCTATGACTGTGAACCCAGTCCAGGTCGATGCCCAGGACCCGCAGCCTCTGACTGGGTTCCCTGGTGCGAAGGATCATGGCTTTGGATTTCGCCGCAGGTATCTTAAGCCTCAAGTGACGGCAAGTGGAAGCCAGGAGATCGAGGTCCTCCTGGGCACGCTGCAAAAGCCGGCGCTTCCTAGGTACGACAAGTGCCAGGTCATCGGCGTAGCTGAGTAGGAAGGTGCCTATGGAGAAAGGCAGCCACATCAGCCGGTGCATGAGTACATTGAACAGGGCGGGACTAAGCACCCCGCCCTGTGGAGTGCCGTTGTCCAGGGTCTTGAGAGAAGAGGCATGCCCCTAGAAGCGTACCCGGGCCTGCCTGTCCTGGAGATAGGAACCCCAGGACAGCTGCATGACCAGAATGGCCAGACCGAGTGATCATGCCATAGGTGATACCATCACACCCCGGTGCAGTGTCCCGATGAGATGTGAAGGCTGCCTGGAGCTCCTGGCAGATGAAGTCTTCATCCGTGACGTCCTGAGCCTGGCATGCCGCCTGGATCACCGTCCTCCTCCCAGGAAGGAGGATGGCTTGGAGGTCCCGGAGATCCTGAGACAGTTGAGCCATGGCCGCTCTGGAGGCAAAATGGTCCACCAGACGTTCTGCCTCCATTGCGGGGTCTGGGTGCAATCGAGCCAAACTGCGACACTGCCCAGTGGCCAATCGTAACTTGGTCCAAATCTCAGATAAGGTGGAGGAGTAGCTGAGGGAGGCACACCACTCGAACCATTTAACTTGCCGGACCCTGTGTGAGACATGGCGTGCATGCCGCACCACTTCCCTAAGCAGACACATGGACTAAGCCGTGGGGATTACGCCTGTGCAACTTGCGTATGACATTGATCCGGTGATTCTGCTCCCTGATGTCCTCGTTGTAAAACCACCAGTCATGCTTGTATGACCCTCCGCCTGTAATCTTATGTATGGCTGCCTCAGTTGCACATGCGAAGGCTGCTTGCAAGCTCTGAGCTGCCTCATCTGGATCTTCCAGAAGAGGAGACTGCCCACTAGTGGTCGATGACCTCCTGGAAGCACTGCCAGTCGGCCTTCTTGAGATTCAATCTTGGGGGTAGGTGTGGGGGGCGGGCACCGCTAGATCATCAGTGTGGTGACCACTGCAAAGTGATCACTGGTGAGACGGGGGTGGACCTCCCATCGTGCACTCGAGAGCAACTGTCTAGAGATGAGTGTGGCTCACCATTGTTGAGGAGGGCGATCTCAGGGAACTCCTCTAGCACAGCCGCAAGGTGCCTCCCAGCTGCGTTGGTAGGAGAGACAGAAGTAAGTATTGGGTGGTGGGCATTGACATCCCCAGCCACAACAAGACCCTCCAGGGAGGCGAGTGCTGCCACCTCTGAAATGTCAAGGGTGTACCGAGAACTTCTGTATAAGTTGTAGACCACGAGAGGTCCATCCGGCAGGTGTAGGGTGACAGCCTGAACCTCCACGCCCTCTTTTAATCATTGCCAAATTCAGAAGCTTATTTGATATTTTCAAAATTGAAGTATTTGACTTTAACATGCACATGAGAAATATTCACTCACATTTGCACATTCTCCCTCTGATGAATTAAAATTAAGATATAAATATGTTAATATCTTAACCTGCAAAACAGAAAACACCTGCAAAAAAGTGAGAGGAAAATGGGTGGCAATCATATTTTATTCGAAACTCGTCTATAAACAATTTCAACAAAATTTGGTTAAAAAGGCTTATTTTTCTTATTTCATCATCTATAATCAATAGATTCTGTACAAAGCTTTCAAACAATATACCGTCTCGTACTGATATGAATTAGGGTATTTTTTGGAAACAAGAAATGCTGGTTTTCTATTCATGAGCAATGACTTTTATTTAAGTTTTTTTTTTGTCATTTAACATACATATAATAGTTTTTAGCAAGTTTATTCAACCTCCAAAATAAATCATGTGTTGAGCTCGACTGTTTAATTAAAAAGACTTAAGATCGTAATATTTAGAAGAATAAAATGGCACAATACCATGTATCGACTACTACTTTTGATACTAGTATTACTGCTACTACTTCCTCTAGTACTGCTGCTATTATTGCTTCTACTATTACTACTACTATTACTACTTCTACTTTAATAAAATTCCCTCTTCCCGTTCTACCTCTCCTGTCCACCACCCTTCTCTCGCATATATTCTGGCTAACTTCTTTTTGAGGGTCTCTGTGTCACCAGTTAATGGTCTAAATCGAAACAAAAGTTGTCTTAAGTTTCAGTGTCTTGTGTGCGGGTAATCTGTGTACCAGACAATGTAATTAAATATTTGTTTAAATATTTATCATGCATATACTTGTTCCCTGCCCTTGTGCTGCTGTGCCCTAGTTAATGGTCCAAGTCGGACCAACACGTCGACATAAGTTTCTCTCTTCTCTGTGCAGGTTATTTGCATATTGTTCCAGTCACGGAATTGTCCCATTTCGTTATTCACATATACGTCCTACACGCTGTCCTTCCAACCATTTCAGGGACTACTCCGACCCCAAGAGATCCATTCTGCTTCTGACTCTCGCCTCGGCAGGTCATAGCAGCTCTCCTTACTTGTTTAGTCTCCCTACGATCTCCGCTGGGTAGAGGAACGTCTACCATCTCCACGATGTCTCATCGTGTGAGAATTAAGCCCAAGTCTGCTGTCATCGACGACTCCACGAAGCTTGAGCTTGCAGCCACACTCAACACTTGTATTCACGCCAAGTTTTCGAAGATTACTTCACTGAAAGGAGCTTTCATCGTCACCTTTCTGGATGATGCTGAAGCTGACAAAATACTTACACCTACAGCCATGAAGACCTTAGAAGACCGCAGCTTTACCATCTCCACCTCACCATACATGCTGCAAAACGGTCTGTGTTCATGAAACGCCTTGACAGGTTAATCACGAACATGTCCTTCGAGGAAATTACGTCATCACTTGAAGACCGCAACACCTGGGCCAAGATTGACTCTGTTGTGGAGATCCCCAACGCTTCCTCGATGCTCAAGGTCACGTTTCTGGACGTTACCATAGAGACCAGAGTACAGTCCGATGGCCTGGCCATCTCTTACTACTTCATCAACCCTCGACAGATTGAACCTGAACGCTTCACTTACAAAACACCTTGTTGGACATGCTGCTCGTACAGTCACTCTACTGCCGACTGCCACATGAAGAATAAGATATGTTCCACCTGTGGGTCTGCAGGTCACGACTTTAATTCTTGCACTTCCACTGCTGCTCCCACCTGCATCAACTGTAAGAGTGACCACCATACTCTTGCAGCCAAATGTCCAGTGCGTAAGGATATCCTCTCTAAGAAACTGAAAGAAGAAAGTAAGAAGTCATCTGGAAATTTTCCTATATACGCTGCAATTGCAAAGATTCAATCAACAACATCCAAGATTTTACAAGCCACTCAACAGTCGTCGACAACACCTCTCACTACCTCACCTCCACCAGACGATATCTCTACCAGATTCTATTACTGCATGATGTTTGATCATATGCAAAATGCTGCGAAGCCTGGCTCTTTCAACACGAGTATAAATGAACTTCTTGCACTTAACAACTTGCCATCATTTACCTTCCCTGCAAGTCCACCATCAGCTGAGATTTTGAGAATAATCTCGAAGATCATCAGTTTCGAAGCGCCAGATGACTTGAAGGAATTAATAATTGATAACGACGACGCCTGCTCTTCTGAATCCTCCAATCAACATTCACCTGTGCTTCCACTCACCACTACACAAAAGGACCAATCAGAAGCCACGATTCCACCACAGTCTTCTCTACCTCCATCACTCCCCATTGAAACCAACCAATGAGAGACCTCGCCACCAGCAACATCTTCCTATTCGTCCACTGAAGCCAACATTGAATCTTCACCTCCACCTTCATCACCGCATGCCAAGAAAGCAAAACCCAAGCCAGCAACACCATCTTATGACTCTCAACATAATACAATTCAAGCTGATGAAGCTGATTCCTTTTATCCATGGAATGGAATCACTTTCTACACCACAGTTCACTATGCTCAAGATATGCTGTTATCTGAACTACACAGTCACCTTACCAACAAGACAGACAAGTTTACCACTGATCCAGCCTTCAAAGGTGCTGGTATCAAAAAACATTTTCATCTGTACTAAAGCATATTCAAGATAACTCTGAGATTCCCGGCAGTCAACACCTGTTAACACGTCTCATGATCATCCCGATCCAACGATTTAAACGTCTTGTGAATGGATCTGAAATCAACAAGACTGAAGTTATGGTTAAACAACGACATAATTCGAAGTGAACACCAACTCCATAAACTAACCAATCAACGATGAGCTCCTCCCTTGTCGCCTACAGCCACCTGTCACCAGCAAGTCTCAGTTTCTTCCACCAAGGAAGTTGCAGTCAGCACCTGCAGAGTTCCTGTGCCTTCTACATCATCTTGGTCACTGTTTTTCCAGGCTTAGCAGTTGGGTCTAGTCCTGACTCTTATCTCTTTGACTCAAGACATTCCTCTCACCATCTACTCTTCGTTCTGCCCCCACCTCCCCCTCTCCCTTAGGGGTTCTTACCTGAGAGTCCTCGTTGTTGTTGTTGTTCTCCGAGCCCACTGTCCTTTCACCACATAGGTTATACACATCTTGGTCATCCTCTTCCTCTCCAGCCTCTTTAAATGCTACACCAAGTGAAAACCCTTCCTCAGCCATCTCATTACTCCCTTCGTGATACTATACCCTCTTCTAATTTCTCCTCTCAGAATTCTCTGCAAAATATTGATGCCACACATTGCTCTCAAACTTGACATCTCTACTGAGACAAACCTCCTCCTCGCTGTAATATTCAAATTACATGCCTGACACTATTCACCATGTTAGTGCAAATTTCTCTGCTACATTCCCTTCTCCTTTTTTTTTCTCTCGATAAATAAACAAATCAGATGCTTGTGTAACATTTGTGTATTTTTATTCAAGAAACTATTCGCGAGCCTTTGGATTCTTAAATCCAATGCAGAGAACGGTGGAAAATTAGGAGTTTGAGGAAATCAGTCCTTCAGCCTGGGGTCAAAATATTCACTCCTTTAGTCTTGAATAAAATGTAGCCTATTCGTCGAGATGAAGCTTATTATTTACTGCAGACAGATGAGTTGAAACAATGGTACACAGCATCACCAATGGAAAAAGGCACTGGTGGAAGTAGTAGGAAAGTTTTGAAGAATTCCTTGAATCACGATGTCAACATATTACAGTGTCTGTCAAATTTGAGAATATAGTTTAGAAAACTGACAATTTGATGAAGGAAACACGTACGCAACATTTGGATATCTTTAGTTCGGAAACGTTTGATCATTGTATACAGACAAATAAACACACTAACATCACATTCAATAATATATAAGGAAATTTGTCTTTTGACAGGAAATTTGTTCTGAAATCCAGTTCAAGTGTAAGTCATCTGGCGAATGTATCCCTCGTTTATGGGTGTATGATGAAACCAAAGACTGTCAAGACTCAAGTGATGAGGAAAACTGTGGCTTCACGCAGTCACTGTCGACTTCATCTCCATCACTGTCGACATCCATCAATGCCGAGGTAATTAAAAAGATCTGAGATCAGAGTATCTAGAAGAATTAAGAGGCGCAATACCATGACTACTTATACTATAATTACTTCCACTAGTACTACTACTGCTACTTCTACTACTGTTACCACTGCTACTACTACTACTACTGCTGTTGCTACTACTACTGCTATTTCTACTGCTATTGCTACTTCTACTACTACTGCTACTACTACTATAGTAAAATTATCTCTTCCCGTTCTTCTTCTCCCTCGCCCTCGTCTCGTATATCCTCCGGCTCCTTTCTTTTTTGAGCCCCTCTGTGTTATTAGTTAATGGTCCAAGTCGGACCGACGTGTCGTCATAAGTTTATCCTCTGTGCAGGATATTTGTGTATTGTTCCAGTCACGGTATTTTGCGTTTTCATTATTTACATATGCGTCTTTTGATAGAGAACATGTTCAGATGTAGAATTCACATGTCAGCCGTCAGGCAAATGTATCTCTAAGATTTGGCAGTGTGTTGTTGTTCCTGACTGTGAAGACTCCAGGAATGAGAACTGTACATTGACTGCGCCAGCAACGGCGCCAGTATCATCATCACCACAGACAGTGGCAATAAACAACAGCCTTACTGTCTCACTGGCTTAATTAATTTATTATTATTGAAGATTCGCCAGATTCTTCCGGCCCGGGCCTTTTCTAAGTGGTGGCCCGGCCTTGGCTCCCTGTCTAGAGAGTGTCTGAGATCTAAGACTCCCATGGGAGGAGGTACAAATACTCCTTCATCTTTGGGACCAACTGTCCCCAGGCGTAGCCACATTCCCCGCCCTCACGGGGCTCATAGGGAGAAGCTAGGCCTCTCTGGTCTGCCATCCCCGCCCCAGAGAGGCTAATGGGAATGGCAGGATTGTGAGCTGCAAGCTCTGGCTGAGGCACCTACCCTGCCCTAGAAGGGCTGGGCATGGTGTCGATCTCTTTATTTCTATTTGATTTGCCGGTATGGATCCCGGCCCGGGTCTCTTCCAATTTGGTGACAAGGCAATGGCTCCCCAGTAGGGAAGTGTTGTTTATCTTTTCTTGTACATGCGTGGGATTTCTTTGGCGGGAAGGGGGGTACCTCTCCGGCTGTTGTGCGGTGCAATGTAGGCCCAAAGCAGGCCCTCTCAGCGACTTCAACGGGGGGGGTGGGTGACGTGCAATGACTGGGATTAAGGTTTCCAAGTCTCTGACAGCTAAGTACACAAGATGTGCTGCCTCATCCTCTCGGGCTTGCCACACTGGGGTCATTGGGAAATGTCTACAGCAAAGGGGCATCGTAGCCGGGCAATCTAACAGGTAGTGCACCAAGGGTTTTGGAACCATTCGGCCACAATGGACACAGAGCGCCCCTTGTGCCCGTTCAACAATCCGCGCAGTGGTGGGATACCCTAAGCGTAGGCGGTGGACATGCGCCCTCATTTCTCTGGTCTGCATCCGAATACTTGGAGGGAGCGCCCTGTAGGTCACCCTGTCATACCAGCGGAGGCTCCGTGAATCCCCAGGGTCAGGGAGTGGGCGCATGGTTGCACCGGCAGTCCACAGCGCAATCTGGCTGAGGCTGATGGAGATTGCAGCATGTGGCTGTGCCTCGAGTGCTGCTGTCCTTGCAGCCTCATCTGCGGCATCATTGCCGGGGATACCCACATGGCTTGGGATCCAGTTGATGGTGCCCCTGCAACTCTGGGCCATGAGCGTCTTCAGGTCACCCTGGATGGATGTGATTAAGTGTGTGTTGCCCCTTGGCTCTCTGTGCATAAGTGCTTGGATCTCTGCCTTGGCACCAACGTGGATGATGGGGGGATGCTAATGGTCTGCAAGAGCATGCTACAGAGCTTGGTGGATGGCAAAGAGTTCAGCCTGGAGGATGGTGAAATTGAACAGTAGGCGCCAACCTGCTGTCAGATTGCTTTGGAATATCCCAGCAGCTGTGCGGCCTGCCACTGGGTCTCTGGAGCCATCGGTGTATTATGACACACACCCTGGGCCTTCCGCATCCACAATGCTAGTGGAGGCAAGTCGTTGCAGAATGTGCTGGAGGCAATGCCTCTTGCTGCCTGGTAGGGTTGTCCAGCGCACCGCCAACAGCTCTGGTGCCCAAGGGGGCGGCACTGTGTAGTTCGCTGATAGTCTGTCGCAGCCTCCCGCCTGGAGCAATGTCATGGGCAGGAGCTTCTGTGTGGCATCTGCAATCGACCACATCCATCGGCGGCTGGGGTGCATTGGAATGATCTGTCCCTGGCGGACCCGCAAATCCCTCATTAGTTTGTCAGCCCCTGGGCGTCGGAGGTTTGCGATCCCCTTGACAGCTACAAGTTGGATCCTGTCCTCAAGGGGCTGCAGCTGCGAATCAAAGTTCAGTGCCACTGCGTTATCTCACCTAGGAGCCCCCAGCATGGCCCGTACAGCTGTGTTGTGGATGACACAGAGGGACTTGATGTTTGTGGGTCTGGCATGAGCCAGAGCAAGCGCTCCATAGTCAACGAGCGAGCGTATTGCCTGGATGTAGAACAACCTTATGACCTCGAGGCTGGCCCCAACCCTAGGGTTGGCGATGGTATTCAATGCCCTGATCCTCTTTGATGTGGTGCACATGTTTCTGGAAGGTGAGGCGTCTGTCAGTGTAGATGCCAAGGTACCTATAACTGTGAACCCAGTCCAGGTCGATGCCCAGGACCCGCAGCCTCTGACTGGGTTCCCTGGTGCGAAGGATCATGGCTTTTTATTTTGCCGCAGATATCTTGAGCCCCAAGTGACGGCAACTGGAAGCCAGGAGATCGAGGTCCTCCTGGGCACGCTGCAAAAGCCGGCACTTCCTAGGTATGACAAGTGCCAGGTCATCGGCATAGCTGAGTAGGAAGGTGCCTGTGGAGAAAGGCAGGCACACCAGCTGGTGCATGAGTACATCTATAATCAATAGATTATGCACAAAGCTTTCAAACAATATACTGTCTCGTAGTGATATGAATAAGGGTATATTTGGAAACAAGAAATGCTGGTTTTCTATACATGAGCAATGACTTTTATTTAATTTTTTTTGTCCCTTAACATATATATAATAGTTTTCAGGAAGTTTATTAAACCTCCAAAATAAATCATGTATTGAGCTCGACTATGTAACTAAAAAGACCTATGAATGGAATATTTAGAAGAATAAAATGGCACAATACCATATATTGACAACTACTGTTGATACTAGTATTACTGCTACTACTTCCACTAGTACTACTGCTATTACTGCTTCTACTATTACTACTACTATTACTACTTCTACTTTAATAAAATTCCCTCTTCCCGTTCTACCTCTTCTGTCCACCACCCTCCTCTCGCATATATTCTGGCTTCCTTCTTTTTGAGGTTCTCTGTGTCACCATTTAATGGTCTAAATCGGACCAAAACGTTGTGTGCGTGATAAAATGTGATTATATATTTGTTTAAATATTTATCAGTCAGGTATGAGCATACATGCATTCACTGGTTCCCTACCCTTGTGGTGCTGTGACCAAGTTAATGGTCCAAGTCGGACCAACACGTGGACATAAGTTTCTTTCTTCTCTGTGCAGGTTATTTGCATATTGTTCCCATCACGGAATTCTCCCTTTTTGTTATTTACATGTACGTCCTATATGCTGTCCTTCCAAACATTTCAGGGACGACTCTGCCCCTTCTGTCCTTTCACCCCTCAGGTTAT
The DNA here is from genome assembly GCF_038502225.1 of Cherax quadricarinatus. NCBI lineage: Eukaryota > Metazoa > Arthropoda > Malacostraca > Decapoda > Parastacidae > Cherax > Cherax quadricarinatus. The sequence goes on from NC_091304.1 coordinate 24,056,540, forward strand.
GCACATCTTGGTCACCCTCTTCCCCTCTATTATTATTACTATAATCAAAAAGAAATGCTAAACCAGCGCTGCAGGGCACGGAAGGAAGCGAGGGTATTGAGCGGCAGAAGGGGTGAGGGATGATTAGTAGGTTACAGAAAACAGTGGGGCAGGGGATAGTGCAGGGGTAGTGTAGCAAAAGATTGAGGTAGAAAGGGCTGAGGGGAGTGCTAAAGGTATCATCATCAGAGTTTGTGGAGTAAGTCAGTTGTTGTCAAAAAGTCAATGAGAGAGTCCGGATGAAAGGTGGGTCAATCAGCAAGAAGGGAAGGTAAAGAGAGAGCAGCAGAGCGAAGACGACGTTGGAGGTAAATTCTGTGGCTGATCGATACTGGAACCTGACAATTCTCACAGAGAGGAGCAGGGTGCCTCTCCATGGGATATCCATGAGTAAGACGAGTGTGGCCAATGCAAAGGCGGGAGAGAGTAGTCTCACAACCTCGGCACTGTTGACAAGAAGACGGCCAGTAACCTATACTCGGTTTAATAGAACGAAGTTTGTTATTGATCAGAGCAGACCAACGTTGTTGCCAACGGGTGTGAAGGTGGGTAGCTATAACAGCAAAATAGCCCGTGAATGCAACACCTCTATGTGAAACTGGAAGGTCATGTACAGCTGACCGTGCAGCAGTGTCTGCCTGTTCATTGCCCTGTACGTCAACATGACCAGGGACCCAACAAAAAAACAATATCTTTATGTTTGGTAGAGATACGGCATAACCAAAGTTGGATATGGAGAACTAGGGGGTGAGGTGTATCAGATTTTTGTATAGCCTGTAAAGCACTAAGGGAGTCTGAAACAACCACAAATGATGACACAGGCAAAGATGCAATATGGATAAGCGCTGCAAGCATGGCATACAATTCAGCAGTAAAAATGCTAACTGAAGACAGTAAATGCCCGGAAACATTGCTGTGAATCCGACACCATCAGAAGAATTAGAGCCATCTGTGTACACTGCGATGGCATGGGAATGAGAGTGGAAGTGGTCAAGAAAAGAAGAGCGGGAAGCTACCGTAGGCAGTTGGGCTCTTGAGCAAGGGAGTGAGAAAGAACAGACTCGAACAGCTGGAAATTTCCAGGGGGGGTAGGGAAAAGTGAGATGCTACATGAACATAGAAAGGTGGAAACTGAAGGGAAGACAAGAGCAAATGTAGGCGAAGAGAAAAGGAATGGTGGCCCGGTGGCCTGGTGGCTAAAGCTCCCACTTCACACACGGAAGGCCCGGGTTCGATTCCCGGCGGGTGGAAGCATTTCGACACGTTTCCTTACACCTGTTGTCCTGTTCACCTAGCAGCAAATAGGTACCTGGGTGTTAGTCGACTGGTGTGGGTCGCATCCTGGGGGACAAGATTAAGGACCCCAATGGAAATAAGTTAGACAGTCCTCGATGACGCACTGACTTTCTTGGGTTATCCTGGGTGGCTAACCCTCCAGGGTTAAAAATCCGAACGAAATCTTATCTTAACGGAGCAAACAGGGGAGGCGAACAAATAATATCTACTAATACTGGTGACTATTCTATAAATAGAAGGATTGCGGAGATCATGAGAGCGTACATAGTAGCGAAGGCAATGGGCATCATGGCGATCGGACAAGGATGGAACATTAGCTTCTGCATAGAGACGCTCAACATGGGAAGAGCGAAAAGCACCAAGGCATAAACGTAATCCCTGATGATGGATGGAATTAAGGCTAGAGAGAGTAGCAGGAGAGGCCGCTGAATAGATCTGGTCACCATAATCGAGTTTCGATAAATGAGGGCTGAATGTAGGCGAAGGAGAGTTCGACGATCAGCTCCCCATGAAAGATGAGCAAGGGTTTTAAGAAGGTTCAGCTGGCTGTGACAAGTTGCCTTCAGAGAGGTAATGTGAGGTTTCCAGGATAACCTATGGTCAAAGAGAAGGCCTAAAAACCTGACTGTATCACGTTCAGGGATACGTGAGCCATAAAGGTACAAAGGATGATCGGAAATGACAGAGCGTCTAGTAAAAGTAATTTGGTGAGTTTTGGTACTGGAAATTTTAAACCCATGCATAGTGGCCCAATAAGAAACACGGTTGACCACATGCTGGAGAGAAACTGTAATGAGGTGACAGTCAGCAGCTGCACAAGCAATAGCGAAATCATCAACATAGTGACGACCAAATATTGGATGGAAGACTAGAGGCCAAATCATTTATAGCAAGGAGAAAAAAATGTTGTGCTCAGAATACATCCCTGGGGGACACCTTCAGGGGGCTGTAGGGCAAATTTCCGCGCGCGCTCACCGAAAAATAAAAAAAATATGGAAATTGAGTTTATATATACTGAAAAATAGCTCAACTCTTTGGCAACACAATGGTACCAGAATGAATGTTCTACGACGTTTCTACAAGAAATTATAGTCATTTATATCAGGTATGGTGACGGCGATGTTGGTACCGAGTCTGCCCACGGCCCATATATTTTTCGGAGTTGTTTCCTTGTTTTTTATCGCCTTTTCTTGCATTATTCTTTCTAATATAATAACTGACTATTTGGCATCATAAAACAGTAGGTGGAGCTTATCCGCAGACTTAGTGATTACCGGGAACCAGATGGGAATGTTCGGCAGTGTTCCTGCTCCCGAGGTACCAGCAGGAATCGCCCATTATTATGCTTATATCAGCTTATATATCAACTCTACGGCTTATTTGTCTATCAGAATTGATCTAATATGATATAATAAACACTCTAAATAACATACAAACATGTTATATACTCTAGACTGAATAAAATAGGCCATAATATGGCCAGAGATTATCGAGAATATTTCGATATAAAAGTGTTACTGCTCTCCAGTTCTTTTCTGAGTAATAGAAAACGGTGTTTTGAAGAGGATAACTGCACTAGAACATCAGTTTACTAAGAAATACACCCAAACAAACGCGATTTTCGCGATTTTTTTTTTTTTGAGACGGGGGCCGGCTGGCGCTCCCGGCCGATATCTCGGAAGTAACTTATTCACCTAATGTAAAAAATTCTCCCTTTATTACTGAATTAAATGGAATATAATACTCACAAGTGGGAGTAAAGGGCAGATTTTTTTGCAATATTCCAGGAACTAACAAACTTTATTTTTTTTGTGAAATAAAGATACGTTTATTTAGAGAAAAGGAGTCACAGAAAATTAGTATAAGCATTGTTTCTCGGTACCAAGTGTCCAAACAACCTTACGTAGTCCCATATAAGAGAAAATTTGAACACTAGGGCATTTTCAGTAAATCAGTCATTTCTCAGATGTTATTTGAGGTATATTTTTGATAAATATTTTCAAGAAAGAGTGAAATCACTTTGTCTTGTGTACCAAAACTGGAGAAAATCGGACGGTAAACAACAGAGTTACAGATTTTGCCCGACGGCCCCCTTCAGCTTGGACAAAGTCCAGGGAGAGCACATTATTAACCCTAACACGGAAATGTCTGTCAGTTAAAAAGCTCTTAAGGAAGGATGGTAGATTGCCTCGGAGGCCTAAGGAGTGGGCTTGGGCCAAAATATTATACCTCCAAATTGTGTCATATGCCTTCTCAAGGTCAAAAAATATGGCAATAACTGAATGGTTATTCGCAAAGGCATTACGAACATATGTATCTAAGCGTAGCAAGGGGTCTATGTTAGAATGGCCCCTACGAAAGCCAAATTGACTAGTGGAGAGACTGTTGTGTGTCTCTAAATACTACATTAAACGTCGATTTACCAGACGTTCCATCACTTTGCAAACTGCACTGGTAAGAGCAATGGGATGATAGTGGGAGGCATCATGTTCTGTAGTACCCAGTTTGTGGAACGGGAGAACAATGGCAGATTTCCACAGCTGGGGAAGAACTCCTTGTGACCAAATAAGATTGAAGAGGTGTAAGAGGACTGCAAGGGCTGACTTATGTAAATGTTGTAACATCTGAATATGAATGTTGTCAGGCCCAGCTGCTGATGATCGGAAAGCTGAGAGTGTCGCCTCTAGTTCTTGAAGTGTAAAAGGCACATTATACAGTTCTTCTTTGAGAGAAGAAAAGTCCAAGGGTGCTAACTCTCTGGCAGACTTTGAGGAAAGAAACGAGAGGCATAGATGGAGCCCCTGAGAAATACGGACCAGATGATTGCCAATTTCAATGGCAACATCAAGAGGGTTTGCTATATCAACACCGGCAACCCACAAAACAGGAGCCAGGTCAGGAGAGTATTTACCACTCAATATCCGTACTTTTTTTCCAGACTGCAGTCATAGAGGAAGCAGAGGTGATGGTGGAAACATAATCTCGCCAGCAAGTGCATCTAGCATCACGAATGACACGGCGAACGACCGCACGCTTCTGCTTAAACTCGAGAAGTCTCCCAGCGGTTCTGTTGTACCGGTGCCTGCCCCACGCAGCGCATTTCAAACATACTGCACGAGCACAAGCAGGAGACTACAAAGGCATGCACTTCTCAGAATGCCTGCCCGAAGTTTAGGGTATAGAATGAGAAGCTGCAGTTAAAACTGAGGACGAGAAGAGGTGTAAAAGCTCATCAATGGAGGACGAAGAAGGAACCTCGCTAAAAGTAGTTAGTTGTGAGTACAGGTCCCAATTTGCCTGATCAAATTGCCAGCATGGGTTACGGAGAGGTGGTGAATATGAAAAGTAAGAATGATTGGAAAATGGTCGCTGTCATGTAAGTCCGGGAGAACAGACCAGGTGAAGTCTAGTGCGGTAAAGGAAGAGCAGACTGAGAGATCAATGCAAGGGAGAGCATGAGTATGAGGATCAAAATGGGTTGGAGTACCTGTATTTAAAACATGGAGGGGGTGGGAAGCAAGAAAAGTCTCCAGCTGAATGCCACAGGAATCACAGTGAGATCCCCCCGGAGGAAATAATGGGCATTAAAATCGCCAAGTAACAGAAGTGGTGGCAGTAAGGACGAAACAAGAAAGGCAACATCCGGGATAGATAATTCTCGAGAAGGAGAGAGATACAAAGAAAAGAGTGTATACCACCTATGCAAGTGGATACGGGCTGCTGTGTAATGCAGCGAATTACAAACATATAGCTGATGGTATGGAATATCAGTGCGTAGAAGAAGGGCACTTTCATTAAAGGTCCCATCACTAAAAGGATCTTAAGAATACAATAAATTATAGCCTGAGATGGGATAGATAACTACAGAGTGTAGTTTTGGTTCTTGTAAGGAAACACCAACAGGGGAAACTGGGAGAGCAACATCTGAAGCCCACCTCAATTACCCCTGAGGGTACCTATGGACTAGAGGGGTTAGAAAAGTCCACAAGCGGTGGTAGCAGAAAATGTTCAAGCAGCGAAGGAATGGTGCACTGTGAAGAAAGGAGTCGTGCAGATGGAGGAGAGGAAAGAGAAGCAACAGGGGGTAGATCAGTGTCCATTGATGGTTTGGTCTCTGCAATATATTCAGAGATAGCTTCAAGTGTTTCGGAATTCAAAGACGTCGCATGGGAGACAATATTGGAGATGGAAGGAGGAGGGTGAGTAAAGATTGGAACCATAATGGACTGTACCAAAGTAAGGGTGGATGAAAGGGTGGAGGGAACTGGAGAAGAAATGTGGGAGGGGACTGAAGAGGCAGATACCTGGGAGGTGGCAGAAGAGGAAGAAACTGGGGAGGAGACAGAGGAGAAAGGCACAGCACGAGGAGGAGGGTGAACCTCCACACTTGTAACAGAGCCAGTGAGAGGGGAAGAACTAGGTACAGAGACTGGGAAGATAAAATTTAGAGGTGGAAGAAGTGAAAGAGGGGTTAAAGGAGATTTGAGCAATTTAGATTTTTTGGACTTCTAAGAAGTAGAGGGACGATTGGGAGGAGGTGTCGTACGAAGTATTGTTAATACCAGGGCTTGGGAGGGAGGACACGAAGAAGTGTGAACAGACTGAGGTGTTGAAGTAGGGACTTCAGAGCCCAGGACAGCAAAAGAATTAGAGACAGAAGTGACTATGGGAGGGGCAACCACAGAGGAAGTTGCAGAAGATGGGACTGCAGAAGTGGGGGGACATTTAGAAACACGAGAATAATAAAATATGGGGCAGTCTCCCTTGGAGGTGCAGTTGAGAAACTGCCATAGAATAAGGGAGACCTTCAGCTTCTTTGAGGCAACGGATTTCTCGCTCATTTAAGTAGACTTGGCAATGGTGAGAGTTAGAAGGGTGAGCCTCATGACAATTAAGGCAAGAGGGAGGTCGACTACAAGACGTATTAGAATGGTCATCAGCACCACAGACTGGGCATTCGGCAATAGATCTGCAATATTTTGCAGAGTGACCAAATCACCAGCAGTTTCTACACTGTTTTACACCTTTCGAATGTGTAAATGATGTCCTGCTACATAAACAGAGGATGGGATTTCACGGCTGTCAAAGGTTAATCGAGCCACATTGCAAGGGTAACGTCTCCACCCGTGGGCAGGAAGGACGTAAGTGGGTTGGGAGATCTTGGAGTTCCAGCTGTTCAAGAATGCCATTGCCACATGTCTGGAAATTCTGTTGGATTATGGTATGGGGCAGAATAACAGTACCGCTACAAGAATTGAGGGAATGATGTTTTTCGATAGTAACAGGAATAGTATCAATATGTGAAAGAAGAGAAAGATCACGAGCTTGGGTGGCATTCTGGACAGTGATGATGCGGGTACCACTCTTGAGAGCATGAAAGGAAATATCTCTACCAACATGGCGTAGGAGCGCCTTGCCAATACTATGGTCAGAAAGATAGGCAATAGAGGAAGTCGGCCATAAAGTAAAAAATTTAGTCCATTGTGCATTCCGAAACTGAGAGTGGAAAGGGATAGCATGACGTGTTGGTCTTTTCTGAGTAGAACAAGAAGGTGGCAAAGAAGTATCATCGGGAAATTGTCGTTGGCGTTTAGGAGTGGGACTGGAGTTGGTCCGACGTGGGACAGGCTGGCGATTCAAAAATTGCCACACCATAGAGGGAGAGGCCGGAAGCATAGTCAAAGGAGAGTGGAGGTCAGACAAATCAAAGGAGTCAGTCGAAACCCCGGCACCTGAAGCGGGTGATGAAACAGCACCAGCAAGAGGTACAGGGGCCTTAGGAGTGTCCGAAGAGTGGTCAAAAGAAGAGACAAGGTCAGAACGGGGTGCGGTAACAGGTAAGGGCCTGGAGGTAGCGGGGTCATGGATTGGGTCCTCCATGGTTAGGTTACTTCTTTCTTTTTGTTTTTAAGAAGAAAAAAGAAAGAAGAAAAGAAAATAAAAATAAAAAAAGAATAAAAAAAGGGGGAACCGGGGAGGGATAGTTCCTAGGAGGAATGAAAGGGCCAGAAATCTCCCTCCATGTCCAAGAGGACCTCAGCACCACAAGTAGTGCAGATGCAGCATGGAACCCGTACCATACCCTACCCTTTATGCCAGTAAACCAGCAATCTGGGATAGCAACCTCACATCTGACGAGCTACCTCGGTGGACAAAAGAGAGGGCAGCCGGATATCCACCACAAAGCATATCTCCTTTGGCCACCATCACCGGAATCTGAAAGGCAGCCTCCAGAGATACACCCGTCGCCCGAAAGGCACCCAAAGCCACTCCTCAGAAGACCAGAGAGGGATTGCGGCATCCCCAGGCAGGTACCCTTTCCCCTATCCATTGAACAGTAAGGTATGAGCATAAGTACATATACTGTCTCAATGCGTTTGTGCCGCTGTGCTCCAATTAATGGTCCAAGTCGGACCAACACGCCGACATAAATTTCTTTCTTCTCTGTGCAGATTATTTGTATATTGTTCCAGTCACGGAAATGTCACTTTTCGATATTTACATATACGTCCTATACGCTGTCCTTCCAAACATTTCAGGGACGACTCCGCCCTTTCCTGTTCTTTCTCCCCACAGTTAATACACATCTTGGTCATCCTCTTCCCCTCCAGCCTCTCTAAATGCTACACCACCTGCAAAACCTTTCCTCAGGAATCACAGTAGTTCCTTCGTGATACTATACCCTCTTCTAATTTCTGTTCCCAGAATTCTCTGTAATATATTGATGCCGCACATTGATCTCAAATTTGGCATCTCTACTGAGTCAAACATCCTCCTCACTGTAATGCTCAAAGTACATTCCTGACACCATTCACCAGTGTTAGTGCAACTTTTTCTCCAACATTCCCTCTCCCTTTTTTTCTCGCGATAAATAAACAAATCAGATGCTTGTGTAAAATTTTCGTATTTTTTATTCAAGAATCGATTTGCTAGCCATTGGATTGTTCAATCCAATGCAGAAAACGGTGGAAAATTAGGAGGAGTTTGAGAAAATCAGTCCTTCAGCCAGGAGTCATTCCAAACATTTCAGGGACAACTCCGCCCCTTCTGTTCTTTTACCTCACAGCTTAAACACATCTTGGTCATCCTCTTCCCCTCCAGCCTCCCTAAATGCTACACCGCCTGCAAAACCCTTCCTCGGCAGTCACATTAATTCCATCGTGTTACTATCCCCTCTTCTAATTTCTGCTCTCAGAATTCTCTGTAAAATGTTGATTCCTCACATCACTCTCAAACTTCACAACTCTACTGACTGTAATGCTCAAAGTACATGCCTGACACCATACACCAGTGTTTGGGCAACTTTTTCTCCAACTTTTCCTCTCCCTTTTTTTTTCTCTCGATAAATAAACAGATCAGATGCTTGAAATATTCACTCCTTTAATTTTGAGTAAAATGTAGCATATTCGAGAAGAAGAAGCTTATTATTTACTGCAGACAGATGAGTTGATGCAATGGTAGGCAGCATCACCAGTGGAAAAAGCCACTAGTGGAAGTAGTACGAAAATTTTGAAAAATTCCTTGAATCACGATGTCAGCATATTACAGTGTCTGTCAAATTTGAGAATATAGTTTAGAAAACTGACAATTTGATAAAAGAAACACGTATGCAACATTTGGATATCTTTAGTTCGGAAACGTTTGATCATTGTATACAGACAAATAAACACACTAACATCACATCCAATAATATATAAGGAAATTTGTCTTTTGACAGGAAATTTGTTCTGAAATCCAGTTCAAGTGTAATTCATCTGGCGAATGTATCCCTCGTTTATGGGTGTGTGATGAGACCAAAGACTGTCGAGACTCCAGGTAAACTCAAGTGATGAGGAAAACTGTGGCTTCACGCAGCCACTGTCGACTTCTTCTTCCTCAGTGTCGACATCTATCAATGTCGAGGTAATTAAAAAGATCTGTGATCGGAGTATTTAGTAGAATTAAGAGGCGCAATACAATGACTACTGATACTATTATTACTTTCACTAGTACTACTACTGCTACTTCTACTACTATTACCACTGCTACTACTACTACTACTACTGATATTACTATTACTACTACTACTACCTACAACTACTGCTACTACTACTACTATTCCCGTTCTTCCCCTCCCTCGCCCTCCTCTCGTATATGTTCTGGCTCCTTCCTTTTTTGAGCCCCTCTGTGTTATTAGCTAATAGTCCAAGCCGGACCAACGCATCGTCATAAGTTTCTCCTCTGTGCAGGATACTTGTGCATTGTTCCAGCCATGGTAGTTTGCGTATTTATTATTTACATATACGTCCTTTGACAGAGAACATGTTCAGATGTAGAATTCAAATGTCAGCCGTCAGGCAAATGCATTCCTAATATTTGGGAGTGTGATGGTGTTCATGACTATCCAGACTCAGCGACGAGAACTGTACATTAACTACGCCAGCAACGCCGCCAGTATCATCACCACAGACATGAGCAATAAACAACAGCCTTACTGTCTCACTAGTTTAATTAATCATTGACACATTGAGGAGCTTTTCAATTTATTCAAAATTGAAGTATACGACTTTAACATGCACATGAGAAATATTCACTAACGTGTGAACATTCTCCCTATGATGAATTAAAATTGAAGTTATAAATATGTTAATATCATAACCTGCAAAATGGAAAAACACCTACAAAAAAGTGACAAGAGAATGGGTGGTAATCATATTTTATTCGAAACTCGTCTGTAAAGAATTTTGACAAAATTGGGTGAAAAAGGCTTATTTTTCTTATTTCATCATCTATAACCAAAAGATTATGCACAAAGCTTTCAAACAATATACTGTCTCGTACTGATATAGAAAAGGTATATTTGGAAAAAAGTATTGCTGGTTTTCTACACATGAGCAATGACTTTTATTTAAGGCTCTTTTGTCACTTAACATATATATAATAGTTTTTAGCAAGTTTATTCAACCACCACAATAATTCTTGTGTTGAGCTGGACTATGTAATTAAAAAGACTTACGATCGGAGTATTTAGAAGAATTTAGAGACACAATACCACGAATTGACAATTACTGTTGATATTAGTATTACTACAACTATTTCCACTAGTACTACTGCTCTTACTGCTACTATTATTACTACTATTAATACTTCTTTAATAAAATTCTCTCTTCCAGTTCTACCTGTCCTGTCCACCACCCTCCTCTCGCATTTATTCTGCCTCCATTTTTTTTCAGCTTCTCTGTGTCACCAGCTAATGGTCTAAATCGGACCAAAACGTTGTCTTAAGTTTCAGTGCCCTGTGTGCGGGTAATCTGTGTACCGGACAATGTAATTAAATATTTGTTTAAATATTTGACAGTAACGTATGAGCATACATACATATACTGTCTCAATGCCTTTATGCTGCTGTGTACTAGTTAATGGTCCAAATCGGATCAACACGTCGACATAAGTTTCTTTCTTCTCTGTGCAGATTATTTGAATATTGTCCTAGTCACTGAAATGTCCCTTTTCGTTATTTGCATATACGTCCTATACGCTGTCATTCCAAACATTTCAGGGACAACTCCGCCCCTTCTGTTCTTTTACCTCACAGCTTAAACACATCTTGGTCATCCTCTTCCCCTCCAGCCTCCCTAAATGCTACACCACCTGCAAAACCCTTCCTCAGCAGTCACATTAGTTCCATCGTGTTACTATCCCCTCTTCTAATTTCTGCTCTCAGAATTCTCTGTAAAATGTTGATTCCTCACATCGCTCTCAAACTTCACAACTCTACTGACTGTAACGCTCAAAGTACATGCCTGACACCATTCACCAGTGTTAGTGCAACTTTTTCTCCAACTTTTCCTCTCCCTCTTTTTTTTCTCTCGATAAATAAACAAATCAGATGCTTGTGTAGCATTTTTGTATTTTTTATACAAGAAACGATTCGCTAGCCATTGGATTGTTCACTCCAATGCAGAAAACGATGGAAAATTAGGAGTTTGAGAAAATCAGTCCTTCAGCCAGGAGTCAAAATATTCACTCCTTTAATTTTGAGTAAAATGTAGCCTATTCGAGAAGAAGAAGCTTATTATTTACTGCAGACAGATGAGTTGATGCAATGGTAGGCAGCATCACCAGTGGAAAAAGCCACTAGTGGAAGTAGTACGAAAATTTTGAAAAATTCCTTGAATCACGATGTCAGCATATTACAGTGTCTGTCAAATTTGAGAATATAGTTTAGAAAACTGACAATTTGATAAAAGAAACACGTATGCAACATTTGGATATCTTTAGTTCGGAAACGTTTGATCATTGTATACAGACAAATAAACACACTAACATCACATCCAATAATATATAAGGAAATTTGTCTTTTGACAGGAAATTTGTTCTGAAATCCAGTTCAAGTGTAAGTCATCTGGCGAATGTATCCCTCGTTTATGGGTGTGTGATGAGACCAAAGACTGTCGAGACTCAAGTGATGAGGAAAACTGTGGCTTCACGCAGCCAGTGTCGACTTCTTCTCCCTCAGTGTCGACATCTATCAATGTCGAGGTAATTAAAAAGATCTGTGATCGGAGTATTTAGTAGAATTAAGAGGCGCAATACAATGACTACTGATACTATTATTACTTTCACTAGTACTACTACTGCTACTTCTACTACTATTACCACTGCTACTACTACTACTACTACTGATATTACTATTACTACTACTACTACCTACAACTACTTCTACTACTACTAGTATTCCCGTTATTCCCCTCCCTCGCCCTCCTCTCATATATGTTCTGGCTCCTTCCTTTTTTGAGCCCCTCTGTGTTATTAGCTAATAGTCCAAGCCGGACCAACGCATCGTCATAAGTTTCTCCTCTGTGCAGGATACTTGTGCATTGTTCCAGCCATGGTAGTTTGCGTATTTATTATTTACATATACGTCCTTTGACAGAGAACATGTTCAGATGTAGAATTCAAATGTCAGCCGTCAGGCAAATGCATTCCTAATATTTGGGAGTGTGATGGTGTTCATGACTATCCAGACTCAGCGACGAGAACTGTACATTAACTACGCCAGCAACGCCGCCAGTATCATCACCACAGACATGAGCAATAAACAACAGCCTTACTGTCTCACTAGTTTAATTAATCATTGACACATTGAGGAGCTTTTCAATTTATTCAAAATTGAAGTATACGACTTTAACATGCACATGAGAAATATTCACTAACGTGTGAACATTCTCCCTATGATGAATTAAAATTGAAGTTATAAATATGTTAATATCATAACCTGCAAAATGGAAAAACACCTACAAAAAAGTGACAAGAGAATGGGTGGTAATCATATTTTATTCGAAACTCGTCTGTAAAGAATTTTGACAAAATTGGGTGAAAAAGGCTTATTTTTCTTATTTCATCATCTATAACCAAAAGATTATGCACAAAGCTTTCAAACAATATACTGTCTCGTACTGATATAGAAAAGGTATATTTGGAAAAAAGTATTGCTGGTTTTCTACACATGAGCAATGACTTTTATTTAAGGCTCTTTTGTCACTTAACATATATATAATAGTTTTTAGCAAGTTTATTCAACCACCACAATAATTCTTGTGTTGAGCTGGACTATGTAATTAAAAAGACTTACGATCGGAGTATTTAGAAGAATTTAGAGACACAATACCACGAATTGACAATTACTGTTGATATTAGTATTACTACAACTATTTCCACTAGTACTACTGCTCTTACTGCTACTATTATTACTACTATTAATACTTCTTTAATAAAATTCTCTCTTCCAGTTCTACCTGTCCTGTCCACCACCCTCCTCTCGCATTTATTCTGCCTCCATTTTTTTTCAGCTTCTCTGTGTCACCAGCTAATGGTCTAAATCGGACCAAAACGTTGTCTTAAGTTTCAGTGCCCTGTGTGCGGGTAATCTGTGTACCGGACAATGTAATTAAATATTTGTTTAAATATTTGACAGTAACGTATGAGCATACATACATATACTGTCTCAATGCCTTTATGCTGCTGTGTACTAGTTAATGGTCCAAATCGGATCAACACGTCGACATAAGTTTCTTTCTTCTCTGTGCAGATTATTTGAATATTGTCCTAGTCACTGAAATGTCCCTTTTCGTTATTTGCATATACGTCCTATACGCTGTCATTCCAAACATTTCAGGGACAACTCCGCCCCTTCTGTTCTTTTACCTCACAGCTTAAACACATCTTGGTCATCCTCTTCCCCTCCAGCCTCCCTAAATGCTACACCACCTGCAAAACCCTTCCTCAGCAGTCACATTAGTTCCATCGTGTTACTATCCCCTCTTCTAATTTCTGCTCTCAGAATTCTCTGTAAAATGTTGATTCCTCACATCGCTCTCAAACTTCACAACTCTACTGACTGTAACGCTCAAAGTACATGCCTGACACCATTCACCAGTGTTAGTGCAACTTTTTCTCCAACTTTTCCTCTCCCTCTTTTTTTTCTCTCGATAAATAAACAAATCAGATGCTTGTGTAGCATTTTTGTATTTTTTATACAAGAAACGATTCGCTAGCCATTGGATTGTTCACTCCAATGCAGAAAACGATGGAAAATTAGGAGTTTGAGAAAATCAGTCCTTCAGCCAGGAGTCAAAATATTCACTCCTTTAATTTTGAGTAAAATGTAGCCTATTCGAGAAGAAGAAGCTTATTATTTACTGCAGACAGATGAGTTGATGCAATGGTAGGCAGCATCACCAGTGGAAAAAGCCACTAGTGGAAGTAGTACGAAAATTTTGAAAAATTCCTTGAATCACGATGTCAGCATATTACAGTGTCTGTCAAATTTGAGAATATAGTTTAGAAAACTGACAATTTGATAAAAGAAACACGTATGCAACATTTGGATATCTTTAGTTCGGAAACGTTTGATCATTGTATACAGACAAATAAACACACTAACATCACATCCAATAATATATAAGGAAATTTGTCTTTTGACAGGAAATTTGTTCTGAAATCCAGTTCAAGTGTAAGTCATCTGGCGAATGTATCCCTCGTTTATGGGTGTGTGATGAGACCAAAGACTGTCGAGACTCAAGTGATGAGGAAAACTGTGGCTTCACGCAGCCAGTGTCGACTTCTTCTCCCTCAGTGTCGACATCTATCAATGTCGAGGTAATTAAAAAGATCTGTGATCGGAGTATTTAGTAGAATTAAGAGGCGCAATACAATGACTACTGATACTATTATTACTTTCACTAGTACTACTACTGCTACTTCTACTACTATTACCACTGCTACTACTACTACTACTACTGATATTAATTATTACTACTACTACTACCTACAACTACTGCTACTACTACTAGTATTCCCGTTCTTCCCCTCCCTCGCCCTCCTCTCGTATATGTTCTGGCTCCTTCCTTTTTTGAGCCCCTCTGTGTTATTAGCTAATAGTCAAAGTCGGACCAACACATCGTCAAAAGTTTCTCCTCTGTGCAGGATACTTGTGCATTGTTCAAGCCATGGTAGTTTGCGTATTTATTATTTACATATACGTCCTTTGACAGAGAACATGTTCAGATGTAGAATTCAAATGTGAGCCGTCAAGCAAATGCATTCCTAATATTTGGGAGTGTGATGGTGTTCATGACTATCCAGACTCAGCGATGAGAACTGTACATTAACTACGCCAGCAACGCCGCCAGTATCATCACCACAGACATGAGCAATAAACAACAGCCTTACTGTCTCACTAGTTTAATTAATCATTGACACATTGAGGAACTTTTCAGTTTATTCAAAATTGAAGTATACGACTTTAACATGCACATGAGAAATATTCACTAACGTGTGAACATTCTCCCTATGATGAATTAAAATTGAAGTTATAAATATGTTAATATCATAACCTGCAAAATGGAAAAACACCTACAAAAAAGTGACAAGAGAATGGGTGGTAATCATATTTTATTCGAAACTCGTCTGTAAAGAATTTTGACAAAATTGGGTGAAAAAGGCTTATTTTTCTTATTTCATCATCTATAACCAAAAGATTATGCACAAAGCTTTCAAACAATATACTGTCTCGTACTGATATAGAAAAGGTATATTTGGAAAAAAGTATTGCTGGTTTTCTACACATGAGCAATGACTTTTATTTAAGGCTCTTTTGTCACTTAACATATATATAATAGTTTTTAGCAAGTTTATTCAACCACCACAATAATTCTTGTGTTGAGCTGGACTATGTAATTAAAAAGACTTACGATCGGAGTATTTAGAAGAATTTAGAGACACAATACCACGAATTGACAATTACTGTTGATATTAGTATTACTACAACTATTTCCACTAGTACTACTGCTCTTACTGCTACTATTATTACTACTATTAATACTTCTTTAATAAAATTCTCTCTTCCAGTTCTACCTGTCCTGTCCACCACCCTCCTCTCGCATTTATTCTGCCTCCATTTTTTTTCAGCTTCTCTGTGTCACCAGCTAATGGTCTAAATCGGACCAAAACGTTGTCTTAAGTTTCAGTGCCCTGTGTGCGGGTAATCTGTGTACCGGACAATGTAATTAAATATTTGTTTAAATATTTGACAGTAACGTATGAGCATACATACATATACTGTCTCAATGCCTTTATGCTGCTGTGTACTAGTTAATGGTCCAAATCGGATCAACACGTCGACATAAGTTTCTTTCTTCTCTGTGCAGATTATTTGAATATTGTCCTAGTCACTGAAATGTCCCTTTTCGTTATTTGCATATACGTCCTATACGCTGTCATTCCAAACATTTCAGGGACAACTCCGCCCCTTCTGTTCTTTTACCTCACAGCTTAAACACATCTTGGTCATCCTCTTCCCCTCCAGCCTCCCTAAATGCTACACCACCTGCAAAACCCTTCCTCAGCAGTCACATTAGTTCCATCGTGTTACTATCCCCTCTTCTAATTTCTGCTCTCAGAATTCTCTGTAAAATGTTGATTCCTCACATCGCTCTCAAACTTCACAACTCTACTGACTGTAACGCTCAAAGTACATGCCTGACACCATTCACCAGTGTTAGTGCAACTTTTTCTCCAACTTTTCCTCTCCCTCTTTTTTTTCTCTCGATAAATAAACAAATCAGATGCTTGTGTAGCATTTTTGTATTTTTTATACAAGAAACGATTCGCTAGCCATTGGATTGTTCACTCCAATGCAGAAAACGATGGAAAATTAGGAGTTTGAGAAAATCAGTCCTTCAGCCAGGAGTCAAAATATTCACTCCTTTAATTTTGAGTAAAATGTAGCCTATTCGAGAAGAAGAAGCTTATTATTTACTGCAGACAGATGAGTTGATGCAATGGTAGGCAGCATCACCAGTGGAAAAAGCCACTAGTGGAAGTAGTACGAAAATTTTGAAAAATTCCTTGAATCACGATGTCAGCATATTACAGTGTCTGTCAAATTTGAGAATATAGTTTAGAAAACTGACAATTTGATAAAAGAAACACGTATGCAACATTTGGATATCTTTAGTTCGGAAACGTTTGATCATTGTATACAGACAAATAAACACACTAACATCACATCCAATAATATATAAGGAAATTTGTCTTTTGACAGGAAATTTGTTCTGAAATCCAGTTCAAGTGTAAGTCATCTGGCGAATGTATCCCTCGTTTATGGGTGTGTGATGAGACCAAAGACTGTCGAGACTCAAGTGATGAGGAAAACTGTGGCTTCACGCAGCCAGTGTCGACTTCTTCTCCCTCAGTGTCGACATCTATCAATGTCGAGGTAATTAAAAAGATCTGTGATCGGAGTATTTAGTAGAATTAAGAGGCGCAATACAATGACTACTGATACTATTATTACTTTCACTAGTACTACTACTGCTACTTCTACTACTATTACCACTGCTACTACTACTACTACTACTGATATTACTATTACTACTACTACTACTTACAACTACTTCTACTACTACTAGTATTGCCGTTATTCCCCTCCCTCGCCCTCCTCTCGTATATGTTCCGGCTCCTTCCTTTTTTGAGCCCCTCTGTGTTATTAGCTAATAGTTCAAGTCGGACCAACGCATCATCATAAGTTTCTCCTCTGTGCAGGATACTTGTGCATTGTTCCAGCCATTGTAGTTTGCGTATTTATTATTTACATATACGTCCTTTGACAGAGAACATGTTCAGATGTAGAATTCAAATGTCAGCCGTCAGGCAAATGCATTCCTAATATTTGGGAGTGTGATGGTGTTCATGACTATCCAGACTCAGCGACGAGAACTGTACATTAACTACGCCAGCAACGCCGCCAGTATCATCACCACAGACATGAGCAATAAACAACAGCCTTACTGTCTCACTAGTTTAATTAATCATTGACACATTGAGGAGCTTTTCAATTTATTCAAAATTGAAGTATACGACTTTAACATGCACATGAGAAATATTCACTAACGTGTGAACATTCTCCCTATGATGAATTAAAATTGAAGTTATAAATATGTTAATATCATAACCTGCAAAATGGAAAAACACCTACAAAAAAGTGACAAGAGAATGGGTGGTAATCATATTTTATTCGAAACTCGTCTGTAAAGAATTTTGACAAAATTGGGTGAAAAAGGCTTATTTTTCTTATTTCATCATCTATAACCAAAAGATTATGCACAAAGCTTTCAAACAATATACTGTCTCGTACTGATATAGAAAAGGTATATTTGGAAAAAAGTATTGCTGGTTTTCTACACATGAGCAATGACTTTTATTTAAGGCTCTTTTGTCACTTAACATATATATAATAGTTTTTAGCAAGTTTATTCAACCACCACAATAATTCTTGTGTTGAGCTGGACTATGTAATTAAAAAGACTTACGATCGGAGTATTTAGAAGAATTTAGAGACACAATACCACGAATTGACAATTACTGTTGATATTAGTATTACTACAACTATTTCCACTAGTACTACTGCTCTTACTGCTACTATTATTACTACTATTAATACTTCTTTAATAAAATTCTCTCTTCCAGTTCTACCTGTCCTGTCCACCACCCTCCTCTCGCATTTATTCTGCCTCCATTTTTTTTCAGCTTCTCTGTGTCACCAGCTAATGGTCTAAATCGGACCAAAACGTTGTCTTAAGTTTCAGTGCCCTGTGTGCGGGTAATCTGTGTACCGGACAATGTAATTAAATATTTGTTTAAATATTTGACAGTAACGTATGAGCATACATACATATACTGTCTCAATGCCTTTATGCTGTTGTGTACTAGTTAATGGTCCAAATCGGATCAACACGTCGACATAAGTTTCTTTCTTCTCTGTGCAGATTATTTGAATATTGTCCTAGTCACTGAAATGTCCCTTTTCGTTATTTGCATATACGTCCTATACGCTGTCATTCCAAACATTTCAGGGACAACTCCGCCCCTTCTGTTCTTTTACCTCACAGCTTAAACACATCTTGGTCATCCTCTTCCCCTCCAGCCTCCCTAAATGCTACACCACCTGCAAAACCCTTCCTCAGCAGTCACATTAGTTCCATCGTGTTACTATCCCCTCTTCTAATTTCTGCTCTCAGAATTCTCTGTAAAATGTTGATTCCTCACATCGCTCTCAAACTTCACAACTCTACTGACTGTAACGCTCAAAGTACATGTCTGACACCATTCACCAGTGTTAGTGCAACTTTTTCTCCAACTTTTCCTCTCCCTCTTTTTTTTCTCTCGATAAATAAACAAATCAGATGCTTGTGTAGCATTTTTGTATTTTTTATACAAGAAACGATTCGCTAGCCATTGGATTGTTCACTCCAATGCAGAAAACGATGGAAAATTAGGAGTTTGAGAAAATCAGTCCTTCAGCCAGGAGTCAAAATATTCACTCCTTTAATTTTGAGTAAAATGTAGCCTATTCGAGAAGAAGAAGCTTATTATTTACTGCAGACAGATGAGTTGATGCAATGGTAGGCAGCATCACCAGTGGAAAAAGCCACTAGTGGAAGTAGTACGAAAATTTTGAAAAATTCCTTGAATCACGATGTCAGCATATTACAGTGTCTGTCAAATTTGAGAATATAGTTTAGAAAACTGACAATTTGATAAAAGAAACACGTATGCAACATTTGGATATCTTTAGTTCGGAAACGTTTGATCATTGTATACAGACAAATAAACACACTAACATCACATCCAATAATATATAAGGAAATTTGTCTTTTGACAGGAAATTTGTTCTGAAATCCAGTTCAAGTGTAAGTCATCTGGCGAATGTATCCCTCGTTTATGGGTGTGTGATGAGACCAAAGACTGTCGAGACTCAAGTGATGAGGAAAACTGTGGCTTCACGCAGCCAGTGTCGACTTCTTCTCCCTCAGTGTCGACATCTATCAATGTCGAGGTAATTAAAAAGATCTGTGATCGGAGTATTTAGTAGAATTAAGAGGCGCAATACAATGACTACTGATACTATTATTACTTTCACTAGTACTACTACTGCTACTTCTACTACTATTACCACTGCTACTACTACTACTACTACTGATATTACTATTACTACTACTACTACCTACAACTACTTCTACTACTACTAGTATTCCCGTTATTCCCCTCCCTCGCCCTCCTCTCATATATGTTCTGGCTCCTTCCTTTTTTGAGCCCCTCTGTGTTATTAGCTAATAGTCAAAGTCGGACCAACACATCGTCATAAGTTTCTCCTCTGTGCAGGATACTTGTGCATTGTTCCAGCCATGGTAGTTTGCGTATTTATTATTTACATATACGTCCTTTGACAGAGAACATGTTCAGATGTAGAATTCAAATGTCAGCCGTCAGGCAAATGCATTCCTAATATTTGGGAGTGTGATGGTGTTCATGACTATCCAGACTCAGCGACGAGAACTGTACATTAACTACGCCAGCAACGCCGCCAGTATCATCACCACAGACATGAGCAATAAACAACAGCCTTACTGTCTCACTAGTTTAATTAATCATTGACACATTGAGGAGCTTTTCAATTTATTCAAAATTGAAGTATACGACTTTAACATGCACATGAGAAATATTCACTAACGTGTGAACATTCTCCCTATGATGAATTAAAATTGAAGTTATAAATATGTTAATATCATAACCTGCAAAATGGAAAAACACCTACAAAAAAGTGACAAGAGAATGGGTGGTAATCATATTTTATTCGAAACTCGTCTGTAAAGAATTTTGACAAAATTGGGTGAAAAAGGCTTATTTTTCTTATTTCATCATCTATAACCAAAAGATTATGCACAAAGCTTTCAAACAATATACTGTCTCGTACTGATATAGAAAAGGTATATTTGGAAAAAAGTATTGCTGGTTTTCTACACATGAGCAATGACTTTTATTTAAGGCTCTTTTGTCACTTAACATATATATAATAGTTTTTAGCAAGTTTATTCAACCACCACAATAATTCTTGTGTTGAGCTGGACTATGTAATTAAAAAGACTTACGATCGGAGTATTTAGAAGAATTTAGAGACACAATACCACGAATTGACAATTACTGTTGATATTAGTATTACTACAACTATTTCCACTATTACTACTGCTCTTACTGCTACTATTATTACTACTATTAATACTTCTTTAATAAAATTCTCTCTTCCAGTTCTACCTGTCCTGTCCACCACCCTCCTCTCGCATTTATTCTGCCTCCATTTTTTTTCAGCTTCTCTGTGTCACCAGCTAATGGTCTAAATCGGACCAAAACGTTGTCTTAAGTTTCAGTGCCCTGTGTGCGGGTAATCTGTGTACCGGACAATGTAATTAAATATTTGTTTAAATATTTGACAGTAACGTATGAGCATACATACATATACTGTCTCAATGCCTTTATGCTGCTGTGTACTAGTTAATGGTCCAAATCGGATCAACACGTCGACATAAGTTTCTTTCTTCTCTGTGCAGATTATTTGAATATTGTCCTAGTCACTGAAATGTCCCTTTTCGTTATTTGCATATACGTCCTATACGCTGTCATTCCAAACATTTCAGGGACAACTCCGCCCCTTCTGTTCTTTTACCTCACAGCTTAAACACATCTTGGTCATCCTCTTCCCCTCCAGCCTCCCTAAATGCTACACCACCTGCAAAACCCTTCCTCAGCAGTCACATTAGTTCCATCGTGTTACTATCCCCTCTTCTAATTTCTGCTCTCAGAATTCTCTGTAAAATGTTGATTCCTCACATCGCTCTCAAACTTCACAACTCTACTGACTGTAACGCTCAAAGTACATGCCTGACACCATTCACCAGTGTTAGTGCAACTTTTTCTCCAACTTTTCCTCTCCCTCTTTTTTTTCTCTCGATAAATAAACAAATCAGATGCTTGTGTAGCATTTTTGTATTTTTTATACAAGAAACGATTCGCTAGCCATTGGATTGTTCACTCCAATGCAGAAAACGATGGAAAATTAGGAGTTTGAGAAAATCAGTCCTTCAGCCAGGAGTCAAAATATTCACTCCTTTAATTTTGAGTAAAATGTAGCCTATTCGAGAAGAAGAAGCTTATTATTTACTGCAGACATACGAGTTGATGCAATGGTAGGCAGCATCACCAGTGGAAAAAGCCACTAGTGGAAGTAGTACAAAAATTTTGAAAAATTCCTTGAATCACGATGTCAGCATATTACAGTGTCTGTCAAATTTGAGAATATAGTTTAGAAAACTGACAATTTGATAAAAGAAACACGTATGCAACATTTGGATATCTTTAGTTCGGAAACGTTTGATCATTGTATACAGACAAATAAACACACTAACATCACATCCAATAATATATAAGGAAATTTGTCTTTTGACAGGAAATTTGTTCTGAAATCCAGTTCAAGTGTAAGTCATCTGGCGAATGTATCCCTCGTTTATGGGTGTGTGATGAGACCAAAGACTGTCGAGACTCAAGTGATGAGGAAAACTGTGGCTTCACGCAGCCAGTGTCGACTTCTTCTCCCTCAGTGTCGACATCTATCAATGTCGAGGTAATTAAAAAGATCTGTGATCGGAGTATTTAGTAGAATTAAGAGGCGCAATACAATGACTACTGATACTATTATTACTTTCACTAGTACTACTACTGCTACTTCTACTACTATTACCACTGCTACTACTACTACTACTAGTGATATTACTATTACTACTACTACTACCTACAACTACTTCTACTACTACTAGTATTCCCGTTATTCCCCTCCCTCGCCCTCCTCTCATATATGTTCTGGCTCCTTCCTTTTTTGAGCCCCTCTGTGTTATTAGCTAATAGTCCAAGCCAGACCAACGCATCGTCATAAGTTTCTCCTCTGTGCAGGATACTTGTGCATTGTTCCAGCCATGGTAGTTTGCGTATTTATTATTTACATATACGTCCTTTGACAGAGAACATGTTCAGATGTAGAATTCAAATGTCAGCCGTCAGGCAAATGCATTCCTAATATTTGGGAGTGTGATGGTGTTCATGACTATCCAGACTCAGCGACGAGAACTGTACATTAACTACGCCAGCAACGCCGCCAGTATCATCACCACAGACATGAGCAATAAACAACAGCCTTACTGTCTCACTAGTTTAATTAATCATTGACACATTGAGGAGCTTTTCAATTTATTCAAAATTGAAGTATACGACTTTAACATGCACATGAGAAATATTCACTAACGTGTGAACATTCTCCCTATGATGAATTAAAATTGAAGTTATAAATATGTTAATATCATAACCTGCAAAATGGAAAAACACCTACAAAAAAGTGACAAGAGAATGGGTGGTAATCATATTTTATTCGAAACTCGTCTGTAAAGAATTTTGACAAAATTGGGTGAAAAAGGCTTATTTTTCTTATTTCATCATCTATAACCAAAAGATTATGCACAAAGCTTTCAAACAATATACTGTCTCGTACTGATATAGAAAAGGTATATTTGGAAAAAAGTATTGCTGGTTTTCTACACATGAGCAATGACTTTTATTTAAGGCTCTTTTGTCACTTAACATATATATAATAGTTTTTAGCAAGTTTATTCAACCACCACAATAATTCTTGTGTTGAGCTGGACTATGTAATTAAAAAGACTTACGATCGGAGTATTTAGAAGAATTTAGAGACACAATACCACGAATTGACAATTACTGTTGATATTAGTATTACTACAACTATTTCCACTAGTACTACTGCTCTTACTGCTACTATTATTACTACTATTAATACTTCTTTAATAAAATTCTCTCTTCCAGTTCTACCTGTCCTGTCCACCACCCTCCTCTCGCATTTATTCTGCCTCCATTTTTTTTCAGCTTCTCTGTGTCACCAGCTAATGGTCTAAATCGGACCAAAACGTTGTCTTAAGTTTCAGTGCCCTGTGTGCGGGTAATCTGTGTACCGGACAATGTAATTAAATATTTGTTTAAATATTTGACAGTAACGTATGAGCATACATACATATACTGTCTCAATGCCTTTATGCTGCTGTGTACTAGTTAATGGTCCAAATCGGATCAACACGTCGACATAAGTTTCTTTCTTCTCTGTGCAGATTATTTGAATATTGTCCTAGTCACTGAAATGTCCCTTTTCGTTATTTGCATATACGTCCTATACGCTGTCATTCCAAACATTTCAGGGACAACTCCGCCCCTTCTGTTCTTTTACCTCACAGCTTAAACACATCTTGGTCATCCTCTTCCCCTCCAGCCTCCCTAAATGCTACACCACCTGCAAAACCCTTCCTCAGCAGTCACATTAGTTCCATCGTGTTACTATCCCCTCTTCTAATTTCTGCTCTCAGAATTCTCTGTAAAATGTTGATTCCTCACATCGCTCTCAAACTTCACAACTCTACTGACTGTAACACTCAAAGTACATGCCTGACACCATTCACCAGTGTTAGTGCAACTTTTTCTCCAACTTTTCCTCTCCCTCTTTTTTTTCTCTCGATAAATAAACAAATCAGATGCTTGTGTAGCATTTTTGTATTTTTTATACAAGAAACGACTCGCTAGCCATTGGATTGTTCACTCTAATGCAGAAAACGATGGAAAATTTGGAGTTTGAGAAAATCAGTCCTTCAGCCAGGAGTCAAACTATTCACTCCTTTAATTTTGAGTAAAATGTAGCCTATTCGAGAAGAAGAAGCTTATTATTTACTGCAGACAGATGAGTTGATGCAATGGTAGGCAGCATCACCAGTGGAAAAAGCCACTAGTGGAAGTAGTACGAAAATTTTGAAAAATTCCTTGAATCACGATGTCAGCATATTACAGTGTGTGTCAAATTTGAGAATATAGTTTAGAAAACTGACAATTTGATAAAAGAAACACGTATGCAACATTTGGATATCTTTAGTTCGGAAACGTTTGATCATTGTATACAGACAAATAAACACACTAACATCACATCCAATAATATATAAGGAAATTTGTCTTTTGACAGGAAATTTGTTCTGAAATCCAGTTCAAGTGTAATTCATCTGGCGAATGTATCCCTCGTTTATGGGTGTGTGATGGGACCAAAGACTGTCGAGACTCAAGTGATGAGGAAAACTGTGGCTTCACGCAGCCAGTGTCGACTTCTTCTCCCTCAGTGTCGACATCTATCAATGTCGAGGTAATTAAAAAGATCTGTGATCGGAGTATTTAGTAGAATTAAGAGGCGCAATACAATGACTACTGATACTATTATTACTTTCACTAGTACTACTACTGCTACTTCTACTACTATTACCACTGCTACTACTACTACTACTACTGATATTACTATTACTACTACTACTACCTACAACTACTTCTACTACTACTAGTATTCCCGTTATTCCCCTCCCTCGCCCTCCTCTCGTATATGTTCCGGCTCCTTCCTTTTTTGAGCCCCTCTGTGTTATTAGCTAATAGTCCAAGCCGGACCAACGCATCGTCATAAGTTTCTCCTCTGTGCAGGATACTTGTGCATTGTTCCAGCCATGGTAGTTTGCATATTTATTATTTACATATACGTCCTTTGCCAGAGAATATGTTCAGATGTAGAATTCAAATGTCAGTAGTCAGGCAAATTCATTCCTAATATTTGGGAGTGTGATGGTGTTCATGACTATCCAGACTCAGCAACAACAGTACATTAACTACGCCAGCAACGCCGCCAGTATCATCACCACAGACATGAGCAATAAACAACAGCCTTACTGTCTCACTAGTTTAATTAATCATTGACACATTGAGGAGCTTTTCAATTTATTCAAAATTGAAGTATACGACTTTAACATGCACATGAGAAATATTCACTAACGTGTGAACATTCTCCCTATGATGAATTAAAATTGAAGTTATAAATATGTTAATATCATAACCTGCAAAATGGAAAAACACCTACAAAAAAGTGACAAGAGAATGGGTGGTAATCATATTTTATTCGAAACTCGTCTGTAAAGAATTTTGACAAAATTGGGTGAAAAAGGCTTATTTTTCTTATTTCATCATCTATAACCAAAAGATTATGCACAAAGCTTTCAAACAATATACTGTCTCGTACTGATATAGAAAAGGTATATTTGGAAAAAAGTATTGCTGGTTTTCTACACATGAGCAATGACTTTTATTTAAGGCTCTTTTGTCACTTAACATATATATAATAGTTTTTAGCAAGTTTATTCAACCACCACAATAATTCTTGTGTTGAGCTGGACTATGTAATTAAAAAGACTTACGATCGGAGTATTTAGAAGAATTTAGAGACACAATACCACGAATTGACAATTACTGTTGATATTAGTATTACTACAACTATTTCCACTAGTACTACTGCTCTTACTGCTACTATTATTACTACTATTAATACTTCTTTAATAAAATTCTCTCTTCCAGTTCTACCTGTCCTGTCCACCACCCTCCTCTCGCATTTATTCTGCCTCCATTTTTTTTCAGCTTCTCTGTGTCACCAGCTAATGGTCTAAATCGGACCAAAACGTTGTCTTAAGTTTCAGTGCCCTGTGTGCGGGTAATCTGTGTACCGGACAATGTAATTAAATATTTGTTTAAATATTTGACAGTAACGTATGAGCATACATACATATACTGTCTCAATGCCTTTATGCTGCTGTGTACTAGTTAATGGTCCAAATCGGATCAACACGTCGACATAAGTTTCTTTCTTCTCTGTGCAGATTATTTGAATATTGTCCTAGTCACTGAAATGTCCCTTTTCGTTATTTGCATATACGTCCTATACGCTGTCATTCCAAACATTTCAGGGACAACTCCGCCCCTTCTGTTCTTTTACCTCACAGCTTAAACACATCTTGGTCATCCTCTTCCCCTCCAGCCTCCCTAAATGCTACACCACCTGCAAAACCCTTCCTCAGCAGTCACATTAGTTCCATCGTGTTACTATCCCCTCTTCTAATTTCTGCTCTCAGAATTCTCTGTAAAATGTTGATTCCTCACATCGCTCTCAAACTTCACAACTCTACTGACTGTAACGCTCAAAGTACATGCCTGACACCATTCACCAGTGTTTGTGCAACTTTTTCTCCAACTTTTCCTCTCTCTCTTTTTTTTCTCTTGATAAATAAACAAATCAGATGCTTGTGTAGCATTTTTGTATTTTTTATACAAGAAACGATTCGCTAGCCATTGGATTGTTCACTCCAATGCAGAAAACGATGGAAAATTAGGAGTTTGAGAAAATCAGTCCTTCAGCCAGGAGTCAAAATATTCACTCCTTTAATTTTGAGTAAAATGTAGCCTATTCGAGAAGAAGAAGCTTATTATTTACTGCAGACAGATGAGTTGATGCAATGGTAGGCAGCATCACCAGTGGAAAAAGCCACTAGTGGAAGTAGTACGAAAATTTTGAAAAATTCCTTGAATCACGATGTCAGCATATTACAGTGTCTGTCAAATTTGAGAATATAGTTTAGAAAACTGACAATTTGATAAAAGAAACACGTATGCAACATTTGGATATCTTTAGTTCGGAAACGTTTGATCATTGTATACAGACAAATAAACACACTAACATCACATCCAATAATATATAAGGAAATTTGTCTTTTGACAGGAAATTTGTTCTGAAATCCAGTTCAAGTGTAAGTCATCTGGCGAATGTATCCCTCGTTTATGGGTGTGTGATGAGACCAAAGACTGTCGAGACTCAAGTGATGAGGAAAACTGTGGCTTCACGCAGCCAGTGTCGACTTCTTCTCCCTCAGTGTCGACATCTATCAATGTCGAGGTAATTAAAAAGATCTGTGATCGGAGTATTTAGTAGAATTAAGAGGCGCAATACAATGACTACTGATACTATTATTACTTTCACTAGTACTACTACTGCTACTTCTACTACTATTACCACTGCTACTACTACTACTACTACTGATATTACTATTACTACTACTACTACCTACAACTACTTCTACTACTACTGGTATTCCCGTTATTCCCCTCCCTCGCCCTCCTCTCATATATGTTCTGGCTCCTTCCTTTTTTGAGCCCCTCTGTGTTATTAGCTAATAGTCAAAGTCGGACCAACGCATCGTCATAAGTTTCTCCTCTGTGCAGGATACTTGTGCATTGTTCCAGCCATGGTAGTTTGCGTATTTATTATTTACATATACATCCTTTGACAGAGAACATGTTCAGATGTAGAATTCAAATGTCAGCCGTCAGGCAAATGCATTCCTAATATTTGGGAGTGTGATGGTGTTCATGACTATCCAGACTCAGCGACGAGAACTGTACATTAACTACGCCAGCAACGCCGCCAGTATCATCACCACAGACATGAGCAATAAACAACAGCCTTACTGTCTCACTAGTTTAATTAATCATTGACACATTGAGGAGCTTTTCAATTTATTCAAAATTGAAGTATACGACTTTAACATGCACATGAGAAATATTCACTAACGTGTGAACATTCTCCCTATGATGAATTAAAATTGAAGTTATAAATATGTTAATATCATAACCTGCAAAATGGAAAAACACCTACAAAAAAGTGACAAGAGAATGGGTGGTAATCATATTTTATTCGAAACTCGTCTGTAAAGAATTTTGACAAAATTGGGTGAAAAAGGCTTATTTTTCTTATTTCATCATCTATAACCAAAAGATTATGCACAAAGCTTTCAAACAATATACTGTCTCGTACTGATATAGAAAAGGTATATTTGGAAAAAAGTATTGCTGGTTTTCTACACATGAGCAATGACTTTTATTTAAGGCTCTTTTGTCACTTAACATATATATAATAGTTTTTAGCAAGTTTATTCAACCACCACAATAATTCTTGTGTTGAGCTGGACTATGTAATTAAAAAGACTTACGATCGGAGTATTTAGAAGAATTTAGAGACACAATACCACGAATTGACAATTACTGTTGATATTAGTATTACTACAACTATTTCCACTAGTACTACTGCTCTTACTGCTACTATTATTACTACTATTAATACTTCTTTAATAAAATTCTCTCTTCCAGTTCTACCTGTCCTGTCCACCACCCTCCTCTCGCATTTATTCTGCCTCCATTTTTTTTCAGCTTCTCTGTGTCACCAGCTAATGGTCTAAATCGGACCAAAACGTTGTCTTAAGTTTCAGTGCCCTGTGTGCGGGTAATCTGTGTACCGGACAATGTAATTAAATATTTGTTTAAATATTTGACAGTAACGTATGAGCATACATACATATACTGTCTCAATGCCTTTATGCTGCTGTGTACTAGTTAATGGTCCAAATCGGATCAACACGTCGACATAAGTTTCTTTCTTCTCTGTGCAGATTATTTGAATATTGTCCTAGTCACTGAAATGTCCCTTTTCGTTATTTGCATATACGTCCTATACGCTGTCATTCCAAACATTTCAGGGACAACTCCGCCCCTTCTGTTCTTTTACCTCACAGCTTAAACACATCTTGGTCATCCTCTTCCCCTCCAGCCTCCCTAAATGCTACACCACCTGCAAAACCCTTCCTCAGCAGTCACATTAGTTCCATCGTGTTACTATCCCCTCTTCTAATTTCTGCTCTCAGAATTCTCTGTAAAATGTTGATTCCTCACATCGCTCTCAAACTTCACAACTCTACTGACTGTAACGCTCAAAGTACATGCCTGACACCATTCACCAGTGTTTGTGCAACTTTTTCTCCAACTTTTCCTCTCCCTCTTTTTTTTGTCTTGATAAATAAACAAATCAGATGCTTGTGTAGCATTTTTGTATTTTTTATACAAGAAACGATTCGCTAGCCATTGGATTGTTCACTCCAATGCAGAAAACGATGGAAAATTAGGAGTTTGAGAAAATCAGTCCTTCAGCCAGGAGTCAAAATATTCACTCCTTTAATTTTGAGTAAAATGTAGCCTATTCGAGAAGAAGAAGCTTATTATTTACTGCAGACAGATGAGTTGATGCAATGGTAGGCAGCATCACCAGTGGAAAAAGCCACTAGTGGAAGTAGTACGAAAATTTTGAAAAATTCCTTGAATCACGATGTCAGCATATTACAGTGTGTGTCAAATTTGAGAATATAGTTTAGAAAACTGACAATTTGATAAAAGAAACACGTATGCAACATTTGGATATCTTTAGTTCGGAAACGTTTGATCATTGTATACAGACAAATAAACACACTAACATCACATCCAATAATATATAAGGAAATTTGTCTTTTGACAGGAAATTTGTTCTGAAATCCAGTTCAAGTGTAATTCATCTGGCGAATGTATCCCTCGTTTATGGGTGTGTGATGGGACCAAAGACTGTCGAGACTCAAGTGATGAGGAAAACTGTGGCTTCACGCAGCCAGTGTCGACTTCTTCTCCCTCAGTGTCGACATCTATCAATGTCGAGGTAATTAAAAAGATCTGTGATCGGAGTATTTAGTAGAATTAAGAGGCGCAATACAATGACTACTGATACTATTATTACTTTCACTAGTACTACTACTGCTACTTCTACTACTATTACCACTGCTACTACTACTACTACTACTGATATTACTATTACTACTACTACTACCTACAACTACTTCTACTACTACTAGTATTCCCGTTATTCCCCTCCCTCGCCCTCCTCTCGTATATGTTCCGGCTCCTTCCTTTTTTGAGCCCCTCTGTGTTATTAGCTAATAGTCCAAGTCGGACCAACGCATCGTCATAAGTTTCTCCTCTGTGCAGGATACTTGTGCATTGTTCCAGCCATGGAAGTTTGCGTATTTATTATTTACATATACGTCCTTTGACAGAGAACATGTTCAGATGTAGAATTCAAATGTCAGCCGTCAGGCAAATGCATTCCTAATATTTGGGAGTGTGATGGTGTTCATGACTATCCAGACTCAGCGACGAGAACTGTACATTAACTACGCCAGCAACGCCGCCAGTATCATCACCACAGACATGAGCAATAAACAACAGCCTTACTGTCTCACTAGTTTAATTAATCATTGACACATTGAGGAGCTTTTCAATTTATTCAAAATTGAAGTATACGACTTTAACATGCACATGAGAAATATTCACTAACGTGTGAACATTCTCCCTATGATGAATTAAAATTGAAGTTATAAATATGTTAATATCATAACCTGCAAAATGGAAAAACACCTACAAAAAAGTGACAAGAGAATGGGTGGTAATCATATTTTATTCGAAACTCGTCTGTAAAGAATTTTGACAAAATTGGGTGAAAAAGGCTTATTTTTCTTATTTCATCATCTATAACCAAAAGATTATGCACAAAGCTTTCAAACAATATACTGTCTCGTACTGATATAGAAAAGGTATATTTGGAAAAAAGTATTGCTGGTTTTCTACACATGAGCAATGACTTTTATTTAAGGCTCTTTTGTCACTTAACATATATATAATAGTTTTTAGCAAGTTTATTCAACCACCACAATAATTCTTGTGTTGAGCTGGACTATGTAATTAAAAAGACTTACGATCGGAGTATTTAGAAGAATTTAGAGACACAATACCACGAATTGACAATTACTGTTGATATTAGTATTACTACAACTATTTCCACTAGTACTACTGCTCTTACTGCTACTATTATTACTACTATTAATACTTCTTTAATAAAATTCTCTCTTCCAGTTCTACCTGTCCTGTCCACCACCCTCCTCTCGCATTTATTCTGCCTCCATTTTTTTTCAGCTTCTCTGTGTCACCAGCTAATGGTCTAAATCGGACCAAAACGTTGTCTTAAGTTTCAGTGCCCTGTGTGCGGGTAATCTGTGTACCGGACAATGTAATTAAATATTTGTTTAAATATTTGACAGTAACGTATGAGCATACATACATATACTGTCTCAATGCCTTTATGCTGCTGTGTACTAGTTAATGGTCCAAATCGGATCAACACGTCGACATAAGTTTCTTTCTTCTCTGTGCAGATTATTTGAATATTGTCCTAGTCACTGAAATGTCCCTTTTCGTTATTTGCATATACGTCCTATACGCTGTCATTCCAAACATTTCAGGGACAACTCCGCCCCTTCTGTTCTTTTACCTCACAGCTTAAACACATCTTGGTCATCCTCTTCCCCTCCAGCCTCCCTAAATGCTACACCACCTGCAAAACCCTTCCTCAGCAGTCACATTAGTTCCATCGTGTTACTATCCCCTCTTCTAATTTCTGCTCTCAGAATTCTCTGTAAAATGTTGATTCCTCACATCGCTCTCAAACTTCACAACTCTACTGACTGTAACGCTCAAAGTACATGCCTGACACCATTCACCAGTGTTAGTGCAACTTTTTCTCCAACTTTTCCTCTCCCTCTTTTTTTTCTCTCGATAAATAAACAAATCAGATGCTTGTGTAGCATTTTTGTATTTTTTATACAAGAAACGATTCGCTAGCCATTGGATTGTTCACTCCAATGCAGAAAACGATGGAAAATTAGGAGTTTGAGAAAATCAGTCCTTCAGCCAGGAGTCAAAATATTCACTCCTTTAATTTTGAGTAAAATGTAGCCTATTCGAGAAGAAGAAGCTTATTATTTACTGCAGACAGATGAGTTGATGCAATGGTAGGCAGCATCACCAGTGGAAAAAGCCACTAGTGGAAGTAGTACGAAAATTTTGAAAAATTCCTTGAATCACGATGTCAGCATATTACAGTGTCTGTCAAATTTGAGAATATAGTTTAGAAAACTGACAATTTGATAAAAGAAACACGTATGCAACATTTGGATATCTTTAGTTCGGAAACGTTTGATCATTGTATACAGACAAATAAACACACTAACATCACATCCAATAATATATAAGGAAATTTGTCTTTTGACAGGAAATTTGTTCTGAAATCCAGTTCAAGTGTAAGTCATCTGGCGAATGTATCCCTCGTTTATGGGTGTGTGATGAGACCAAAGACTGTCGAGACTCAAGTGATGAGGAAAACTGTGGCTTCACGCAGCCAGTGTCGACTTCTTCTCCCTCAGTGTCGACATCTATCAATGTCGAGGTAATTAAAAAGATCTGTGATCGGAGTATTTAGTAGAATTAAGAGGCGCAATACAATGACTACTGATACTATTATTACTTTCACTAGTACTACTACTGCTACTTCTACTACTATTACCACTGCTACTACTACTACTACTACTGATATTACTATTACTACTACTACTACCTACAACTACTTCTACTACTACTAGTATTCCCGTTATTCCCCTCCCTCGCCCTCCTCTCGTATATGTTCCGGCTCCTTCCTTTTTTGAGCCCCTCTGTGTTATTAGCTAATAGTCCAAGTCGGACCAACGCATCGTCATAAGTTTCTCCTCTGTGCAGGATACTTGTGCATTGTTCCAGCCATGGTAGTTTGCGTATTTATTATTTACATATACGTCCTTTGACAGAGAACATGTTCAGATGTAGAATTCAAATGTCAGCCGTCAGGCAAATGCATTCCTAATATTTGGGAGTGTGATGGTGTTCATGACTATCCAGACTCAGCGACGAGAACTGTACATTAACTACGCCAGCAACGCCGCCAGTATCATCACCACAGACATGAGCAATAAACAACAGCCTTACTGTCTCACTAGTTTAATTAATCATTGACACATTGAGGAGCTTTTCAATTTATTCAAAATTGAAGTATACGACTTTAACATGCACATGAGAAATATTCACTAACGTGTGAACATTCTCCCTATGATGAATTAAAATTGAAGTTATAAATATGTTAATATCATAACCTGCAAAATGGAAAAACACCTACAAAAAAGTGACAAGAGAATGGGTGGTAATCATATTTTATTCGAAACTCGTCTGTAAAGAATTTTGACAAAATTGGGTGAAAAAGGCTTATTTTTCTTATTTCATCATCTATAACCAAAAGATTATGCACAAAGCTTTCAAACAATATACTGTCTCGTACTGATATAGAAAAGGTATATTTGGAAAAAAGTATTGCTGGTTTTCTACACATGAGCAATGACTTTTATTTAAGGCTCTTTTGTCACTTAACATATATATAATAGTTTTTAGCAAGTTTATTCAACCACCACAATAATTCTTGTGTTGAGCTGGACTATGTAATTAAAAAGACTTACGATCGGAGTATTTAGAAGAATTTAGAGACACAATACCACGAATTGACAATTACTGTTGATATTAGTATTACTACAACTATTTCCACTAGTACTACTGCTCTTACTGCTACTATTATTACTACTATTAATACTTCTTTAATAAAATTCTCTCTTCCAGTTCTACCTGTCCTGTCCACCACCCTCCTCTCGCATTTATTCTGCCTCCATTTTTTTTCAGCTTCTCTGTGTCACCAGCTAATGGTCTAAATCGGACCAAAACGTTGTCTTAAGTTTCAGTGCCCTGTGTGCGGGTAATCTGTGTACCGGACAATGTAATTAAATATTTGTTTAAATATTTGACAGTAACGTATGAGCATACATACATATACTGTCTCAATGCCTTTATGCTGCTGTGTACTAGTTAATGGTCCAAATCGGATCAACACGTCGACATAAGTTTCTTTCTTCTCTGTGCAGATTATTTGAATATTGTCCTAGTCACTGAAATGTCCCTTTTCGTTATTTGCATATACGTCCTATACGCTGTCATTCCAAACATTTCAGGGACAACTCCGCCCCTTCTGTTCTTTTACCTCACAGCTTAAACACATCTTGGTCATCCTCTTCCCCTCCAGCCTCCCTAAATGCTACACCACCTGCAAAACCCTTCCTCAGCAGTCACATTAGTTCCATCGTGTTACTATCCCCTCTTCTAATTTCTGCTCTCAGAATTCTCTGTAAAATGTTGATTCCTCACATCGCTCTCAAACTTCACAACTCTACTGACTGTAACGCTCAAAGTACATGCCTGACACCATTCACCAGTGTTTGTGCAACTTTTTCTCCAACTTTTCCTCTCTCTTTTTTTTCTCTTGATAAATAAACAAATCAGATGCTTGTGTAGCATTTTTGTATTTTTTATACAAGAAACGATTCGCTAGCCATTGGATTGTTCACTCCAATGCAGAAAACGATGGAAAATTAGGAGTTTGAGAAAATCAGTCCTTCAGCCAGGAGTCAAAATATTCACTCCTTTAATTTTGAGTAAAATGTAGCCTATTCGAGAAGAAGAAGCTTATTATTTACTGCAGACAGATGAGTTGATGCAATGGTAGGCAGCATCACCAGTGGAAAAAGCCACTAGTGGAAGTAGTACGAAAATTTTGAAAAATTCCTTGAATCACGATGTCAGCATATTACAGTGTCTGTCAAATTTGAGAATATAGTTTAGAAAACTGACAATTTGATAAAAGAAACACGTATGCAACATTTGGATATCTTTAGTTCGGAAACGTTTGATCATTGTATACAGACAAATAAACACACTAACATCACATCCAATAATATATAAGGAAATTTGTCTTTTGACAGGAAATTTGTTCTGAAATCCAGTTCAAGTGTAAGTCATCTGGCGAATGTATCCCTCGTTTATGGGTGTGTGATGGGACCAAAGACTGTCGAGACTCAAGTGATGAGGAAAACTGTGGCTTCACGCAGCCAGTGTCGACTTCTTCTCCCTCAGTGTCGACATCTATCAATGTCGAGGTAATTAAAAAGATCTGTGATCGGAGTATTTAGTAGAATTAAGAGGCGCAATACAATGACTACTGATACTATTATTACTTTCACTAGTACTACTACTGCTACTTCTACTACTATTACCACTGCTACTACTACTACTACTACTGATATTACTATTACTACTACTACTACCTACAACTACTGCTACTACTACTAGTATTCCCGTTCTTCCCCTCCCTCGCCCTCCTCTCGTATATGTTCCGGCTCCTTCCTTTTTTGAGCCCCTCTGTGTTATTAGCTAATAGTCCAAGTCGGACCAACGCATCGTCATAAGTTTCTCCTCTGTGCAGGATACTTGTGCATTGTTCCAGCCATGGTAGTT
This sequence comes from Cherax quadricarinatus, assembly GCF_038502225.1. Taxonomy (NCBI): domain Eukaryota; kingdom Metazoa; phylum Arthropoda; class Malacostraca; order Decapoda; family Parastacidae; genus Cherax; species Cherax quadricarinatus. The sequence continues at coordinate 24,092,321 of NC_091304.1, forward strand.
TGCGTATTTATTATTTACATATACGTCCTTTGACAGAGAACATGTTCAGATGTAGAATTCAAATGTCAGCCGTCAGGCAAATGCATTCCTAATATTTGGGAGTGTGATGGTGTTCATGACTATCCAGACTCAGCGACGAGAACTGTACATTAACTACGCCAGCAACGCCGCCAGTATCATCACCACAGACATGAGCAATAAACAACAGCCTTACTGTCTCACTAGTTTAATTAATCATTGACACATTGAGGAGCTTTTCAATTTATTCAAAATTGAAGTATACGACTTTAACATGCACATGAGAAATATTCACTAACGTGTGAACATTCTCCCTATGATGAATTAAAATTGAAGTTATAAATATGTTAATATCATAACCTGCAAAATGGAAAAACACCTACAAAAAAGTGACAAGAGAATGGGTGGTAATCATATTTTATTCGAAACTCGTCTGTAAAGAATTTTGACAAAATTGGGTGAAAAAGGCTTATTTTTCTTATTTCATCATCTATAACCAAAAGATTATGCACAAAGCTTTCAAACAATATACTGTCTCGTACTGATATAGAAAAGGTATATTTGGAAAAAAGTATTGCTGGTTTTCTACACATGAGCAATGACTTTTATTTAAGGCTCTTTTGTCACTTAACATATATATAATAGTTTTTAGCAAGTTTATTCAACCACCACAATAATTCTTGTGTTGAGCTGGACTATGTAATTAAAAAGACTTACGATCGGAGTATTTAGAAGAATTTAGAGACACAATACCACGAATTGACAATTACTGTTGATATTAGTATTACTACAACTATTTCCACTAGTACTACTGCTCTTACTGCTACTATTATTACTACTATTAATACTTCTTTAATAAAATTCTCTCTTCCAGTTCTACCTGTCCTGTCCACCACCCTCCTCTCGCATTTATTCTGCCTCCATTTTTTTTCAGCTTCTCTGTGTCACCAGCTAATGGTCTAAATTGGACCAAAACGTTGTCTTAAGTTTCAGTGCCCTGTGTGCGGGTAATCTGTGTACCGGACAATGTAATTAAATATTTGTTTAAATATTTGACAGTAACGTATGAGCATACATACATATACTGTCTCAATGCCTTTATGCTGCTGTGTACTAGTTAATGGTCCAAATCGGATCAACACGTCGACATAAGTTTCTTTCTTCTCTGTGCAGATTATTTGAATATTGTCCTAGTCACTGAAATGTCCCTTTTCGTTATTTGCATATACGTCCCATACGCTGTCATTCCAAACATTTCAGGGACAACTCCGCCCCTTCTGTTCTTTTACCTCACAGCTTAAACACATCTTGGTCATCCTCTTCCCCTCCAGCCTCCCTAAATGCTACACCACCTGCAAAACCCTTCCTCAGCAGTCACATTAGTTCCATCGTGTTACTATCCCCTCTTCTAATTTCTGCTCTCAGAATTCTCTGTAAAATGTTGATTCCTTACATCGCTCTCAAACTTCACAACTCTACTGACTGTAATGCTCAAAGTACATGCCTGACACCATTCACCAGTGTTTGTGCAACTTTTTCTCCAACTTTTCCTCTCTCTCTTTTTTTTCTCTTGATAAATAAACAAATCAGATGCTTGTGTAGCATTTTTGTATTTTTTATACAAGAAACGATTCGCTAGCCATTGGATTGTTCACTCCAATGCAGAAAACGATGGAAAATTAGGAGTTTGAGAAAATCAGTCCTTCAGCCAGGAGTCAAAATATTCACTCCTTTAATTTTGAGTAAAATGTAGCCTATTCGAGAAGAAGAAGCTTATTATTTACTGCAGACAGATGAGTTGATGCAATGGTAGGCAGCATCACCAGTGGAAAAAGCCACTAGTGGAAGTAGTACGAAAATTTTGAAAAATTCCTTGAATCACGATGTCAGCATATTACAGTGTCTGTCAAATTTGAGAATATAGTTTAGAAAACTGACAATTTGATAAAAGAAACACGTATGCAACATTTGGATATCTTTAGTTCGGAAACGTTTGATCATTGTATACAGACAAATAAACACACTAACATCACATCCAATAATATATAAGGAAATTTGTCTTTTGACAGGAAATTTGTTCTGAAATCCAGTTCAAGTGTAAGTCATCTGGCGAATGTATCCCTCGTTTATGGGTGTGTGATGGGACCAAAGACTGTCGAGACTCAAGTGATGAGGAAAACTGTGGCTTCACGCAGCCAGTGTCGACTTCTTCTCCCTCAGTGTCGACATCTATCAATGTCGAGGTAATTAAAAAGATCTGTGATCGGAGTATTTAGTAGAATTAAGAGGCGCAATACAATGACTACTGATACTATTATTACTTTCACTAGTACTACTACTGCTACTTCTACTACTATTACCACTGCTACTACTACTACTACTACTGATATTACTATTACTACTACTACTACCTACAACTACTTCTACTACTACTAGTATTGCCGTTATTCCCCTCCCTCGCCCTCCTCTCGTATATGTTCCGGCTCCTTCCTTTTTTGAGCCCCTCTGTGTTATTAGCTAATAGTCCAAGTCGGACCAACGCATCGTCATAAGTTTCTCCTCTGTGCAGGATACTTGTGCATTGTTCCAGCCATGGTAGTTTGCGTATTTATTATTTACATATACGTCCTTTGACAGAGAACATGTTCAGATGTAGAATTCAAATGTCAGCCGTCAGGCAAATGCATTCCTAATATTTGGGAGTGTGATGGTGTTCATGACTATCCAGACTCAGCGACGAGAACTGTACATTAACTACGCCAGCAACGCCGCCAGTATCATCACCACAGACATGAGCAATAAACAACAGCCTTACTGTCTCACTAGTTTAATTAATCATTGACACATTGAGGAGCTTTTCAATTTATTCAAAATTGAAGTATACGACTTTAACATGCACATGAGAAATATTCACTAACGTGTGAACATTCTCCCTATGATGAATTAAAATTGAAGTTATAAATATGTTAATATCATAACCTGCAAAATGGAAAAACACCTACAAAAAAGTGACAAGAGAATGGGTGGTAATCATATTTTATTCGAAACTCGTCTGTAAAGAATTTTGACAAAATTGGGTGAAAAAGGCTTATTTTTCTTATTTCATCATCTATAACCAAAAGATTATGCACAAAGCTTTCAAACAATATACTGTCTCGTACTGATATAGAAAAGGTATATTTGGAAAAAAGTATTGCTGGTTTTCTACACATGAGCAATGACTTTTATTTAAGGCTCTTTTGTCACTTAACATATATATAATAGTTTTTAGCAAGTTTATTCAACCACCACAATAATTCTTGTGTTGAGCTGGACTATGTAATTAAAAAGACTTACGATCGGAGTATTTAGAAGAATTTAGAGACACAATACCACGAATTGACAATTACTGTTGATATTAGTATTACTACAACTATTTCCACTAGTACTACTGCTCTTACTGCTACTATTATTACTACTATTAATACTTCTTTAATAAAATTCTCTCTTCCAGTTCTACCTGTCCTGTCCACCACCCTCCTCTCGCATTTATTCTGCCTCCATTTTTTTTCAGCTTCTCTGTGTCACCAGCTAATGGTCTAAATCGGACCAAAACGTTGTCTTAAGTTTCAGTGCCCTGTGTGCGGGTAATCTGTGTACCGGACAATGTAATTAAATATTTGTTTAAATATTTGACAGTAACGTATGAGCATACATACATATACTGTCTCAATGCCTTTATGCTGCTGTGTACTAGTTAATGGTCCAAATCGGATCAACACGTCGACATAAGTTTCTTTCTTCTCTGTGCAGATTATTTGAATATTGTCCTAGTCACTGAAATGTCCCTTTTCGTTATTTGCATATACGTCCTATACGCTGTCATTCCAAACATTTCAGTGACAACTCCGCCCCTTCTGTTCTTTTACCTCACAGCTTAAACACATCTTGGTCATCCTCTTCCCCTCCAGCCTCCCTAAATGCTACACCACCTGCAAAACCCTTCCTCAGCAGTCACATTAGTTCCATCGTGTTACTATCCCCTCTTCTAATTTCTGCTCTCAGAATTCTCTGTAAAATGTTGATTCCTCACATCGCTCTCAAACTTCACAACTCTACTGACTGTAACGCTCAAAGTACATGCCTGACACCATTCACCAGTGTTAGTGCAACTTTTTCTCCAACTTTTCCTCTCCCTCTTTTTTTTCTCTCGATAAATAAACAAATCAGATGCTTGTGTAGCATTTTTGTATTTTTTATACAAGAAACGATTCGCTAGCCATTGGATTCTTCACTCCAATGCAGAAAACGATGGAAAATTAGGAGTTTGAGAAAATCAGTCCTTCAGTAAAAGTCAAAATATTCACTCTTTTAATCTTGAGTAAAATGTAGCCTATTCGCTGAGAAGAATCTTATTGTTTACTGCAGATAGATGAGCTGAAGCAATGGTAGGCAGCATCACCAGTGGAAAAAGCCACTAGAGGAACTAGTACGAAAGTTTTGAAAAATTCTTTGAATCACAATGCCAACATATTACAGTGTCTGTCAAATTTGAGAATATAGTTTAGAAAACTGACAATCTGATAAAAAAAAAAACACGTATGCAACATTTGGATATCTTTAGTCAGGAAACGTTTGATCATTGCATACAGACAAACAAACACACTAACATCACTTCCAATAATATATAAGGAAATTTGTCTTTTAACAGGAAATTTGTTCAGAAATCCAGTTCAAGTGTAAGTCATCTGGCGAATGTATCCCTCGTTTATGGGTGTGTGTCAGGACCAAAGACTGTCGAGACTCCAGTGATGAGGAAAACTGTGGCTTCAAGCAGTCACTGTCGACTTCATCTCCATCAGTTTCGACATCTATCAATGTAGAGGTAATTAAAAAGATCAGTGATCAGAGTACTTAGAAGAATTAAGAGTGTTAGTGCAACTTTTTCTCCAGCTTTTCCTCTCCCTCCTTTTTTTCTCTCGATAAATAAACAAATCAGATGCTTGCTTGTGTAATATTTTTGTATTTTTTATTCAAGAAGCGATTCACTAGCCATTGGATTGTTCACTCCAATGCAGAAAACGATGGAAAATTAGGAGTTTGAGAAAATCAGTCCTTCAGTAAGGAGTCAAAATATTCACTCTTTTAATCTTGAGTAAAATGTAGCCTATTCACTGAGAAGAAGCTTATTATTTACTGCAGAGAGATGAGCTGAAGCAATGGTAGGCAGCATCACCAGTGGAAAAAGCCACTAGTGGAACTAGTACGAAAGTTTTGAAAAATTCCTTGAATCACAATGCCAACATATTACAGTGTCTGTCAAATTTGAGAATATAGTTTAGAAAACTGACAATTTGATAAAAAAAAAAACACGTACGCAACATTTGGATATCTTTAGTCAGGAAACGTTTGATCATTGTAAACAGACAAATAAACACACTATCATCACTTCCAATAATATATAAGGAAATTTGTCTTTTAATAGGAAATTTGTTCAGAAATCCAGTTCAAGTGTAAGTCATCTGGCGAATGTATCCCTCGTTTATGGGTGTGTGATGAGACCAAAGACTGTCGAGACTCAAGTGATGAGGAAAACTGTGGCTTGAAGCAGTCACTGTCGACTTCATCTCCATCAGTGTCGACATCTATCAATGTAGAGGTAATTAAAAAGATCTATGATGAGAGTACATAGAGGAATTAAGAGGCACAATACCATGACTACTGATACTATTATTGCTTTCACTACTACTACTACTGCTACTTCTACTACTTTTATCATTGCTACTACTACTACTACTGCTATTACTACTACTACTACTACTACTACTACTACTACTACTACTACTACTGCTGCTGCTGCTGCTGCTGTTGCTACTTCTACTACTACTTCTACTATAGTAAAATTCTGTCTTCCCGTACTTCCCCTCCCTCGCCCTCCTCTCGTATATGTTCCTGGTCCTTTCTTTTTTGAGCCCCTCTGTGTTATTAGTTAGTGGTAGTCATAAGTTTCTCCTCTTTGCAGGATATTTGTGTATTGTTCCAGTCAAGGTATTTTGCGTATTTATATGCAGAGAACATGTTCAGATGTAGAATTCACATGTCAGCTGTTAGGCAAATGCATCCCTAAGATTTAGGAGTGTGATGGTGTTTCTGATTGTAGTTAACTAAGCCAGCATCATTATTACCACAGACAGGGCAATAAACAACAGCCTTACTGTCTCACTAGTTTAATTAATTATTATTATTACTAAAGATTCGCCGGTATTCTCCCGGCCCGGGCCTTTTCCAAGTGGTGGCCCGGCCTTGGCTCCCTGTTTAGGGAGCGTCTGAGACCTAAGTCTCCCATGGGAGGAGGCACAAGTACCTCCTCATCTTTGGGACCAACTGTCCCCAAGCCTAGCTGGTCTGCCATCCCCGCCCCACGGGGGTTAATGGGAATGACAGTCTTGTGAGCTGCAAGCTCGGGCTCAGGCACCTATCCTACCCTAGAAGGGCTGGGCATGGTGTTGATCTTTAATTAATTTTTTTTTTATTCGCCGGTAATTAATCATTGACAAATTCAGGACCTTATTTGATATTTTCAAAATTGAAGTATACGACTTTAACATGCACGTAAGAAACATTCACTCACATTGAAACCTTCTCCCTATATTGAATTAAAATTAAGTTATAAATATGTTAATATCATAACCAGCAAAATAGAAAACACCTGCAAAAAAGTGACAGGAAAATGGGTGGTAATCATATTTTATTCGAAACTCGTGTATAAAGAATTTTGACAAAATTGGGTTAAAAAGGTTTATTTTTCTTATTTCACCATCTGTAATCAGTGGATTACGTGCAAAGATTTCAAACAATATAGTTTCTCGTAGTGATATGAAATAGAGTATATTTGGAAACAAGCAATGCTGGTTTTCTATACATGTGGAATTACCTTTATTTAAGGATTTTTTTTTGCCAATTAACATATATATATAATAATTTTCATTAAATTTATTCAACCTCCACAATAAATCTTGTGCTGAGCTGGACTAAGTAATTAAAAAGACTTATGATCGGAGCATTTAAAAGAATAAAAAGACACAATTGACAACTACTATTGATACTAGTATGGCTACAACTACTTCCACTAACACTATTGTTGTTGCTGCTTCTAATATTACTACTTCTACTTTAATAAAATTCCCTCTTCCCGTTCTACCTCTCCTGTCCCCCCAACATCCTCTCGCATATATTCTGGCTCCCTTCTTTTTGAGCTTCTCTGTGTCACCAGTTAATGGCCTAAATCGGACCAAAACGTTGTCTTAAGCTTCAGTGTCTTGTGTGCGGGTAATCTGTGTACCGCACGATATAATTAAATATTTGTTTAAATATTTAAAAGTAAAGTATGAGGATACATGCATGTACTAGCTCCCTAACTTTGTACTGCTGTGCCTTAGTTAATTAATGGCCCAAATTGGTCCAACACGTCGACGTAAGTTTCTTCTCTGTGTCGGTTATTTGTATATTGTTCCAGTCACGGAATTGTCTCTTTTCGTTTTTTACATTCATGTCTTATACGCTGTCCTTCCAAGCATTTCAGGGACGACTCCGCCCCCACTGTCCTTTCACTCCACAGGCGGTATACACATCATGCTCATCCTCTTCCCCTCCAGCCTCTCTAAATTCTACACCACCTGAAAAACCCTTCCTCAGCTATCTCATTATTCCCTTCGTGATACTATACCCTCTTCTAATTTCTGCTCTCAGAGTTCTCTGCAAAATATTCATGCCGTACATTGCTCTCAAACTTGACATCTCTACTGAGTCAAGCCTCCTCCTCGCTGTAGTATTCAAAGTATATGCCTGACACTATTCACCAGCGTTAGTGCAAATTTCTCTGTTGCGTTCCCTTCCCCTCTTTTTTGTTCTCTCCATAAATATTCAAGTAAGATACTTGTGTAACATTTGTGAATTTTTTATTCAAGAAACGATTCGCCAGCCATTGCATTCTTCAATCCAATGCAGAGAATGGTGGAAAATTAGAAGGAGTTTGAAGAAATCAGTCCTTCAGCCTGGAGTCAAAATATTCACTCAATTAATCTTGATTAAAATGTAGCCTATTCACAGAGATGAAGCTTATTATTTACTGCAGACAGATGAGTTGAAGCAATGGTAGGCAGCACCACCAGTGATAAAAGCTACTGTTGGAAGTAGTAGGCATCTTTCAAAGAATTCTTTGAATCACGATGCCAACATGTTACTGTGTCTTTCAAATCTGAGAATATGGTTTGGAAAACTGGCAAGTTGATAAAGAAAACTCGCATGCAACATTTTGATATCTTTAGTTTGAAAACGTTTCGTCATTGTATGCAGACAAATAAACATACTAACATCTCATCCAGTAATATATAAGGAAATTTGTCTTTTGACAGGAAATTTGTTCTGAAATCCAGTTCAAGTGTAAGTCATCTGGCGAATGTATCCCTCGTTTATGGGTGTGTGATGAGACCAAAGACTGTCGAGACTCAAGTCATGGGCAGGAGCTTCCGTGTGGCATCTGCTTCCGACCACATCCATCGGCGGCCACCTGCAAGGTTTGAGCTGCCTCATCTGGGTCTTCCAGAAGAGGAGACACTGCCCACCAGTGCTCAATGACCTCTTGGAAGCACTGCCAGTCGGCCTTTTTTAGATTCCATCTGGGGGTAGGTATGGTTAGCGTGGTGACCACTGCAAAGTGATCACTGGTGAGACGGGGGTGGACCTCCCATATTGCACTCGAGAGCAACTGCCTAGAGATGAGTGTGACGTCCAAGCGGCCATCGTAGTGATGGGTTGGCTCACCATTGTTGAGGAGAGCGATCTCAGGGACCTCCTCCAGCACAGCCGCAAGGTGCCTCCCAGCTGAGTTGGTAGGAGAGACAGAAGAAAGTATTGGGTGGTGGGCATTGACATCCCCAGCCACAACAAGACCCTCCAGGGAGGCGAGTGCTGCCACCTCTGAAATGTCAATGGTGTACTGAGAGCTTCTGTAAATGTCGTAAACCACGAGAGGTCCATCCGGCAGGTGTAGGGTGACAGCCTGAGCCTCCATGTCCTCCCCACATTTTAATTAATCATTGACAAATTCAGGACATTATTTGATATTTTCAAAATTGAAGTATATGACTTTAACATGCACATGAGGAATAGTCACTCACATTTGAACATTCTCCTTATGATGAAATAAAATTAAGTTATAAATATGTTAATATCATAACCTGCAAAATAGAAAACACCTGCAAGAAAGCGACAGGAAAATGGGTGGTAATCACATTTTATTTGAAACTCGTCTATAAAGAATTTCAACAAAATTGGGTTAAAAAGGCTTATTTTTCTTATTTCCTCATCTATAATCAATAGATTACGCACAAAGCTTTCAAACAATATATTGTCTCGTAGTGATATAGAAAAGAGTATATTTGGAAACAAGCAATGCTGGTTTTCTATACATGAGCAATGACTTTTTTAGGACTTTTTTTGTCAATTACCATATATATAATAGTTTCCAGCAAGTTTATTCAATGTACACACTAAATCTTGTGTTACATTCCTCGCCTAGCTGCCAGGGTGAGTGGACACTCCTCACAACTCTGTCAACAGCCAAGCTAACAACCTAGTGCTCATCATGGTCTTTGCCATACATCGCAGAGTAAACACTGTTGGAATTGAATTAGTGCATGGATCCATCAGGCCCACGACAGTCCATGAGTTGTTGCTCTTGATTATCAGGAACATCTATGGCATTGACGACATGGAGCTGTACGGCGTGGCTTTAAATGGCTCATTCAAGATATTCGTAAAATTGCTCCAAGTGCAGGTGTATGAGGGTCTTGTTGATCGTTACCAAGATCTTAGTATGGAAGTGACCCCGGAAGTGAGCGTCAGACTTGTGGACGTTTTCCATCAGTATATGTGGGTGAGGGTACAGAACGTACCTTTTGAGGCGAATGAGGTCGACATTCGTCAAGCTTTCGAAAGGTATTGAGTTGTACATGTTGCCCAACAAGATAAATGGATGACAGGTGCATATGCCGGTTACCCTGAGGGAAGTTTCTCCATTAAAATGACCCACCGTCACCCCATACCCTCATATGCTACATTCCCTCTCCTTCTTATTTTTCTCTCGACAAATAAACAAATCAGATGCTTGAGTAACATTTTTGTATTTTTTTTTTTAAGAAACGATTCGCCAGCCGTTGGATTCTTCAATCCAATGTAGAGAACGGTGGAAAATTAGGAGGAGTTTGAGGAAATCAGTCCAGCGAGGAGTAAAAATATTCGCTCCTTTAATCTTGAGTAAAATGTAGCCTATTCGCGGAGATTAAGCATATTATTTACTGATGACAGATGAGTTGAAGTAATGGTCGGCGGCATCACCAGTGGAAAAACCGACTATTGGAAGTAGCAGGAAAGTTTTGAAGAATTCCTTGAATCACGATGCCAACATATTACAGTGTCTGTCAAATTTGAGAATATAGTTTGGAAAACTGACAATTTGATGAAGGAAACACGTAAGCAATAATTGAATATCTTTAGTCCGGAAACGTTTGATCATTGTATACAGACAAATAAACACACTAACATCACATCAAATAATATATAAGGAAATTTGTCTTTTGACAGGAAATTTGTTCTGAAATCCAGTTCAAGTGTAAGTCATCTGGCGAATGTATCCCTCGTTTATGGGTGTGTGATGAGACCAAAGACTGTCGAGACTCAAGTGATGAGGAAAACTGTGGTTTCACGCATTCACTGTCGACTTCATCTCCAGCACTGTCGACGTCCATCAATGTCGAGGTAGTTAAAAAGATCTGTGATCGGAGTATTTAAGAATTAGGAGGTGCAATACCATGACTACTGATGCTATTATTACTTCCACTAGTACTACTACTGTTACTTCTACTACTATTACCACTGCTACTAATACTACTACTACTGCTATTACTTCTACTACTACTACTACTACTGCTATTTCTACTACTACTGCTACTACTTCCATAGTAAAATTCTCTTTTCTGTTTCTTCCTCTCCCTCGCCCTCCTCTCGTATATGTTCCGGCTACTTTCTTTTTTGAGCCCCTCTGTGTGATTAGTTAATGGTCCAAGTCGGGCCGACGGATCTTCATAAGTTTCCGCTCTGTGCATAATATTTGTGTATCGTTCCAGTCTCGGTATTGTCCCTTTTTATTTTTTACATATACGTCCATTGACAGAGAACATGCTCAGATGTAGAATTCACATGTCAGCCGTCAGGCAAATGCATCCCTAAGATTTGGGAGTGTGATGGTGTTCCTGGCTGTCCAGACTTTAGCGACGAGGACTGTACATTAACTATGCCAGCAACGCCACCAGTATCACTATTACCACAGACAGGGGCAATAAACAACAGCCTTATTGTCTCACTAATTTAATTAATCAATGACAAATTTAGGAGCTTATTTGATTTTCAAAATTGAGGTATGCGACTTTAACATGCACGTGAGAAATATTCACTCACATTTGAACATTCTCCCTATGATGAATTAAAATTAAGTTATAAATATGTTAACATCACAACCTGCAAAATAAAAAACACCTGCAAAAAAGTGACAGGAAAATGGGTAGTAATCATATTTTATTCGAAACTCGTCTATAAAGAATTTTGACAAAATTGAGTTAAAAAGATTATTTTTCTTATTTCATCGTCTATAATCAATAGATTACGCACAAAGCTTTCAAACAATATACTGTCTCGTAGTGATATGAAAAAGAGTATATTTGGAAACAAGTATTGTTGGTTTTCTATACATGAGCAATGACTTTTATTTAAGGCTTTTTTTGTCAATTACCATACATATAATAGTTTTCAGAAAGTTTATTCAAACTCCACAATAAATCTCTTGTTGAGCTGGACTATGTAATTAAAAAGACTTATGATCGGAGTATTTAGAAGAATAAAAAGACACAATGACATGAATTGACATCTACTATTGATACTTTTTTTTATATTTTATTTAAGAAGACAAGAACATAAGAAAGAATTAACACTGCAACAGGCCTACTGACCCAAGCAGAGCAGGTCCATGTCCCCACCCGGATTAGACCAATGACCCCCTCCCCGGATTATCCCAATGACCCTCCCAGTCTGGTCATCCCCACTCAAGGATGGAGCACTGTACCAGACCCAGCAGCACAAGCTAGTCAGGTCCAATTCACACCCACCCACACCCACTCATGTACATATTTATCTAACCTATTTTTAAAACTACACAACGTTTTAGCCTCAATAACTGCACTCGGGAGCTTGTTCCACTCATCCACAACTCTATTACCAAACCAGTGCTTTCATATATCCTTCCTGAATCTGAATTTTTCCAACTTGAAACCATTTCTGCGAGTCCTGTCTTGGCTGGAAATTTTCAGCACACTATTTACATCCCCTTTATTTATTCCTGTTTTCCATTTATACACCTCGATCATATCCCCCCTAATTCTACGCCTTTCGAGAGTGCAGATTCAGGGCCCTCAGTCTATCCTCATAGGGAAGATTTCTGATACATGGGATCATCTTTGTCATCCTTCTTTGTACGTTTTCCAAAGCATTTATATCCATTCTGTAATACTGTGACCAGAACTGAGCAGCATAGTATAAATGAGGCCTAACCAAGGATATATAGAGTTGAAGAACAACCTGAGGACTTCTATTATTTATACTTCTAGATATGAAGCCAAGAATTCTGTTAGCTTTACTGCGAACACTAATGCACTGTTGTCTTGGTTTTAGATTACTGCTAACCAGAACTCGTAAATCCTTTTCGCAATCGGTAGTATTAAGATCTACATTATTTAGTTTATATGTGGCATGGTTATTTAACTGTCCAAGATTTAGAACTTTGCATTTGTCAATATTAAACTGCATCTGCCACTTCTCCGACCATTGCGTCAGTCTATTCAAATCATCCTGGAGTGCTCTAATGTCCTCATTAGAATGAATTGGATGGCATATTTTAGTGTCATCAGCAGATTTGCTTATGTCGTTATTTATTCCCTCATCTATGTCGTTTATGTAAATTGTGAACAACAAGGGGCCCAACACTGACCCCTGAGGAACGCCGCTTGTGACGTGCTCCCATTCTGAGTTCTCCCCATTTATGCAAACTCTCTGCTGTCTATTTGTCAGCCATGCCTCTATCCAGGAAAAAATTTCTCCTCCTATTCCGTGTGCCCTAAGTTTCCTCAATAGCCTCTGGTGTGGAACTCTATCGAAAGCCTTACTGAAGTCCAAATACACAATATCATATTCATTACCATGATCTACCTCATCAAACACCTTAGTGAAAAAAGTTAGTATTTTCGTAAGACATGAACGCCCCTTTGTAAAACCATGTTAAGAATCATTAATCAATCTGTGCCTGTCAAGATGGCTACGAATTGCTTCGGCAATTATTGATTCCATAAATTTTCCCACTATGGAGGTAAGGCTTATTGGTCTATAGTTCGAAGCCAAGGACCTGTCACCTGCCTTATAAATAGGTATTACATTTGCCATTTTCCACTTATCAGGCACTATGCCAGTTTGTAGTGATATGTTAAAAAGATTATACAAAGGTCTGCTAAGTTCCTCTTTACGTTCCTTTAACACCCTTGCAAACAGTTCATCAGGACCTGTGGATTTGTTAGGTTTTAGTTTCTCTATTTGTCTAAGGACCATGTCACTAGTTACCGCTATCGTACATCGTTTATTATCAACCTGTTCTACGTAATCTATTATTTCATGAATATTGCTAGTATTTTCCTGGGTGAAAACTGAGAGGAAGTAGGTATTTAGAATTTCACACATATCCTTATCACTGTCAGTGATCTGACCAGAGTTACTCTTAAGTGGGCCAATCTTGTCCCTAATCTTACTTCTGTATACCTGAAAGAACCCTTTTGGGTTAGTCTTTGAATCCCTTGCAACCTTAGCCTCATAATCCCTTTTTGCTTTTCTTATTCCTTTTTTTTATTTTTCTCTTTAATTGAATATATTGATTTCTTAACTGCCCATCCCCTCTTTTGATACGCCTATATATGCCTCTCTTTTGACCAGTGAGATGTTTTAATCTATTGTTCATCCATTTGGGATCAATTTTGTTAGATCTAATTTCCCTACTCGGAACAAAAGTTGTCTGGGCAGCTAGAACTATGCTCTGAAAAACGTCATATTGGCAACCAAGATCACCTACCTGACCCATAGTCAGGACATCCCAATTTAGCCCACCCAAGTAATTTTTCAGTCCCATGAAGTCGGCCAAGCAAAAATCTGGGACAGAGATTTGATTGCAGTTATCTGGGTAATTCCATGATATATTGAAACTAAGTGATTCGTGATCACTTTCCCCAAGCTCGTCATTAACCTCAAGATTATTAATTAGTGAATCTTTGTTGGCAAGAACCAAGTCAAGCAGATTGTTTCCTCTAGTTGGTTCTGTCACAACCTGTTCTAAAAAGCAATCCTGAACCGTGTCAAGAAAGTCACTAGACTCAAGATTTCCTGTCATATTGTTCCAATCAATTTGTCTAAAGTTAGTCTCCCATTATCGCAACATTTTCATATCTAGATGCCTTATGAATTTCGTCCCATAACAGCTTACTGCACTTCCTATCAAGGTTTGGGGGCCTATAAATCACACCCAAAATTAATTTGTCACGTCCCTCGAGAAACTGTAGCCAAACCGATTCTGTGTTCGATGTTTCTAATCTTATATCATGTCTAAGACAACAATTTAAATTTTATCTTACATACATCGCCACACCACCACCCTTCCTGTTGACCCTATCAGTGTGGAATAGTTTATAAGCCTGTATGTTGCATTCAGAAGGCATTTCTCTATCTTTCAGGTTGAACCAGGTCTCTGTTATACCAATAATATCTATATTACCTACACTTGCAAGCAATTTTAGCTCATCTAACTTATTTCTTAGACTCCTTCTATTTGTATAGTAAATCTTTAGGGAGCTAGTCACTCGTTGCCCTCTACTATCTCTCTTTGTTGATCAATTGATTTGCCATTACTAGCAACTTTATTTTGAATATTGTTTTTTAAACATATCCCTGAGGTATCCCGGTAATAACTGCTGTTTTTAACCCTAATGTTGCAGCCTGATTGTTTCCCACAAACACACATACCTTTATAATCTATCAATTTAAATTCCTAGACAAGTCATCAATTACCCTCTCAATTGAATTGGCTAATGCAACCACTCCATCCCCAGAGAAATGAACCCCATCCCTTGCATACATATCACATTTGCCAAAGAAAAGGTCCCAGTTATCAATGAATGGGATTGCAAGTTCCTTGCAGTACCTGTCTAGCCAGCGATTTATACCAATTGCCCTAGACATCCATTCATTGCCCACTCCCTTTCTAGGCAAGATGCTACATATGACTGGGATCCCTCCCTTAGACCTAACTACTTCTATGGCTGACCTGTACCTATCCAGCAGCTCCTCTCTCGTGCCCTTCCCAATGTCATTACCCCCAGCACTAAGACAGATAATCGGCTTTTCCCATTACCTGCCATAATGTTATCCAACCTGCTGACTATGTCGCCAACACCAGCTCCAGGAAGACACACTCTCTGTCTGAACTTTCTGTCTCTGTTACAAAATGCACGGTCCATATATCTTACCTGAGAATCGCCTGCTATTAAAATATTCTTACCTTGATTAGCAGGGGAATCAGTGGTGCCTTCAACCTCACTAACCACTGAAGTACACTCGTCTTGGAGAACAGAGAATCGATTTCCTACCTTCACATCTTCTCTATTAACTCTCCTCATCTTCCTTCTTCCTGAACTGTGAACCACTTGCCACTTAAAGTGGCTGCCACTCTCACTGCTGGTGACCATTCCTACCTTACCAGCTAAATCCTTCTCACACTCGCTCCCAAACTCATCTATGCGAAGCTTCAGCTTCCTATTTTCCTCCTGAAGAAGTAGAATTTCCTCCTTCAACACATGAACCTGGGATTCTAAAGCACTACAACAGTACAGCAGTACATAATTCCAGAATATAAATAGACATAAAAAGATAACAACATAAAATTCACAGAACCAATGGTTCTATAACCTCTCTGAAAAAATAGCAATACATAAAGCAAAAGCTTACAACAAAACGTCTCAAAACAACTACCAGTAACAGAGTACTAACCTATCATATATAACTTTAAAACAACATTAACATACCCATATTAGGAATGTACTAGAGCCTAACATTTAACAAAGGCTCAAAACGATATTTAAAGGGTAACAAAAGAAAAAACTGATTTCACAAAAAAAAGAAAAACCCATGCATATGCATACATGTACACAAACAAAACCCATTCATATGCATACATGTACACAAACAAAACCCATTCATATGCATACATGTACACAAACAAAACAGTATATATAAATATTTTAATCTATCAAAATCTAACACATATTATGACCCCATAACCGATAATAAACATAACCAATTACATATACCATTGAAAACATATGAAAGAATTGGGTCATTACATGACAGGAACACCTCCAAATACATGACAAAACCTTCGGGGTTGCACTTTCATTCATTACACAAAAGTAACAATAAGTATCAACGAGCACTCAAAGCTCCACAATCACACATCCATGACAACCAGTAAACACAATCCATACCAACATTCACCACCCTCTCATGCCCCCCCCCCCAGGAGACGAGCCTGCTATTGCTCACTGACTTACACACAACCAACTTAAATCCCATAAATAAAAAGAACCTTACCCTTCCTACATTCATATTCATTCACAGATTCACGAGGATTTCTAACGTTAGCCTCCCATATCCTTCCGAAAATACCTGATCCCGCCTCTTCCCGTACAACTCCTGGTTACGACATATCATACGATAAAACGTGTCGCAAGAACGCGCCTTCCCACCTCACTAACCCCTTTCCCCCTCATCACCCCGATATCTAGATATAATCCACCATGATGTAATCTGAAGCTCTTATGACTTCCTCTTCTAAACCGCCCATGTCAAGACTTAAAGCATGCAGAACCGCCACCCCACTCCCTCCCTGCACCAACCTACCTAACCAACCCCTGACGTCCTCTAACCCTTCACAAAAATAAACTACATGGAACGCCGTGTCGTCACCTCCACAAACCCCCCCCCCCTCCCTCTACTACTCTCCTGGTTCTTAGTATGGCCTCTGATGGCAAGATACCATGCAAAAAACTAAACATAATGTCACGCACCCTAGGCAATAATTTCAGCTTGCTAAATCTATACCAAATGTTTCTCCACGAGTACATGGGGAACAAATCCTCAACAGGGGCAACGCACTTACCCACCAGTAACCTACACAAAACCCGTATTTGAATGTTTCTCCGTTCCCTAACCAACAACAAGGCCCGTAGAACAATTTCATATTCCCTCAATTCAACGCTTCCATACCACTTCTTCAACCTCATATATACCTGTTCTATATTTCCCGCCATCACGCCCACACGCAATACCTCCCATTTAAGAAACACACATTTAGCCCTCCGTCTTAGATCCATCAATCCCAACCCACCCTGGCACACCAGTAGCATAACCTCTCTCCTTAACCAATCACAACTTGATCCCTACAAAAATTTAAACACCCTTCTCAAAATTCCCGCAATCGCCATCCCTTACTATACAATCGCCAACCTTACTATACAATAAAACATTTACGACAATCACACGTTGGGCCAAAGTGAGATGCTGTGGCCTTAAAACACCCAGACGTCCCACGATCCTTTCTAACAACCTATCCAAGTTTTCCTCACGTGCCACATCCATGCCATCCTTGTATATAATACCACAAATATTTAGCGGCACCACACGCTTTTTAACAACATTACAACTCACCTTACCCCCCCCCTTCCCAAGCGCCCAACCCCATGATAATTGACTTCTCACTGTTTACCTCCATACCCGTGGCACATTCAAACACTTGCGCAACATCGTCCAATACTTTCATAGACACCCTATCACAAACCAGAACAGTCGTATCATCTACATAACCTATTAATCCAAGCCAAAGCGTCCCTCCCTCAACCCCACCCTCGCCCTGGGCACTGACAGTATGTTCAACCATTCTATAAAAGGGGTCCTGAAAACACCCAAACAAGATCTGTGACATGGGACACCCCTGTCTGAGACCTCTACCCATCGCAAATTCCCTCCCCATACACCCATTTATTTGTACCCTCATTTTTGGTCCCTTATACAGCGTATTTACCCAGTCAACTACTTCTTCTCCATAACCTTGTCTCCTAAGTATAACCTACAAGTTCACCCCTTCCACTCTATCATAGGCTGCCTGCCAGTCCAAACCCAGTAAAGCCGCCCCCTCCCCCCCTTTTTTTGACTCCACAAAACTTCTCAGAATCCCGTGTCCTTCAATCATCGACCTTCCGGGCAGCCCAAACTGCGATTTCGAAATGACCCTCCCCACTGCACATTTAACGCTATTACCTAAAATTTTTGCAAAAACCTTATAGTCTGCACATAGCAATGATATTGCTCGATACTCCCGAAGGGTGGGCTGCCCCTTACCTTTTGAGACCAGCACCACAACTGCTGTAGTCTGCTTATCTCCTAACTTACCCTTCTCCTTCATGCAATTAAATAAACTGACCATGAAATTTCCTATCAGCGCCCAATGCTGTAAATAAAATTCAACCAGCAGACCATCAATACCCAGGGATTTTCCCTTCCTCATGCCCTGTAAAGCAATCTCTATTTCCTCTGCAGTAACCCCACCCAAAGCCGTCCTATCACTATTACCTAAATTGCACGTTGCATATGTACACACCCTGTCTAACTCCACAACATCCACATCCCCACTTGTCCAGTACTTTTCATACCACATATCCGCATATGCACTCATACCCTTCGTGTTTCTTATCTCCTGCCCTGCTCTATAGATCCCCATCGTCTCATTTACCTCTTATCTCGGGACAGCCGTCAGCACCTGCCTTTGCTTTTGATATCGCAACACACACACTGACGGTTTGTCCCCCACAAAACTTCTTCTAACCCTGTTTGCACCCTTAACGCTTGAAACCGATCATTTTGCAATGTTCGCAATCTCTCTTTTATGTCAACTATTTCGTCCATGAGAAAAACACCACCAACCATCCCCTGCCCATAACAACCTCTTAATTGATCCTTTAAATAATTCGCAAGCCCATATTTTAAATTGTTTATACGGTTGCCCTCCCTCACAAAATACTTTCTTATCCTTTCTTTAGCCACATAATCCCACCATGTTACAATGTCATCCACCTCCTGAGCTTCCTTGTAAAGCTCTTTCCATAGAATAGAAAAACCCTCCAAACCTTCTTCATCACTCAACACGCTAATGTTCAATTTCCAATAAGTCCTATATATTTCTGCCAACTCCTCCCACCCTACTTCCACCACTACTGCCCTATGATCTGACATAGCCACCTCAATGGTATTAAAAGACTTCACAACAACCCCTTGATAAAGATACACTCTATCTAACCTCGCTGCGTATCCCCTCCTAACAAAAGTATGTTCTGTTTCCCGCACTTCCCCAAATGCATCACATAACCTAATGTCCCTCATCAAATCCCTGAAAGTTACAGACATATGTCCTGCCCCTTTTGGTTCTACATCAACCGCCCTAATAACACAGTTCCAGTCACCCCCCACTATTGCTACTTCCGGAAGTACACGCAAAAAATAGACAAGATCCTCGCACACAAAATCCTTCCTTACCTGCATGCTATTCTTCGTAGGTGCATACACACTCGCAAAAAATACACGCTTACCCATCCACGACCCGTCCACATGCAACATCCTCCCCCCTCCCCCCTCACTTCTCTGCAAAACAAACTGGTTCGTCTCCTTTATTAAAATACCCACACCACCTTTTAAATGGGTAGCTTGCAGAGTCATTACTTGATAACCTGCTACCTCTAACTCCTTACCCTCCTTGAAATTATGTTCATGGAGGAACACAACATCCACTCTATATTTATTAAGAAATATACTCAACCGTTCTCTCTTTATTCTGCTACATAAGCCATTAACATTGACAGTCATACACTGAAGGCATTTTAAATTTTCTACCCTTGCCTCTTCTCCTCACTCTTTTCACCACTAGAAATAGTATTTCTGTATGTTATCTTCACAATACCTTCTTTCCCCTCACCCTTCTTCCGATGCTTCCTATCATGACCTCCCCCATCGCCACCTCTTCCCTCTCCTACCATCCCAGTCTGCTTCCCAGGCCTCTGCACTGGCGTTAGGACATCATCCGAGTCTGACAGCTGCCCGTTTCCTAGTTACAATCATGTCCCCCATAACATGGTCTGGGGAAGCCTCACGGTGAACCTCAACATCCACCTTACAATTATTTATTAATTCCACTGACTTCTCAGTCACATCATTAATCCCCAAATTCTCATATCGTTGACAAGCTGGAAGCGATAACTCAACAGCTACTTCTTGCTCAGATGTAACGTCCTGCTCAGGCGGTGACAAGGTCTTCAAAACTTCCTCCAATTCTTTCTCTATTTCCAACACTTCCTCCCCTGGTACCATCCCTGCAGAAGTCACTGAAGGAGATTCTGGGGCAGGGAACTGAGGGGTTGACTCACCCCCAGTCCTAAAAGCTTGCTCCACCATCTTACTCCACAAACGACCACGCCCTCCCTCAGGTGATTGATCCTCACCTGCCACCCATAAGACAGGGGCTGCATCTTCTATCACAGGTTCAGGCACGCGTCTTTTCTTCTCACAGGCTGCAGCTATGTGGTCATACTCACCACATAAGAGACACATACGCCTTTGTCCGGGATACCAAACCATGACCTGTGTCCTGAATTCCTGAAGATAAACGTAAGACGGTATGGGATGTCTCAATGTCATTTTAAGGTTAAAAGTACCTTCTGGCAAACCTGTGTAGGCTCCTGCTACCCACATACCATGCTGGGCAAAATGAACTGTCCCATATTTCTTGAAGACTTTTCTGATATCAGCTTCATCCACCTCAAAGGGAACGTTATGTAACTTAATCTAGGTATAATGCCTGGAAACATCACTCATTCTCACACGTACAGCAGGAGTAACATCAAGACTCAAGTCCTGGAAACGATTAACCAACGATTCATATACCGTTGCAGTGAGCAGTTTCACGAAGATTCTGTGCGCTCCATTTAAAGCCACTCCATGTAATTCTTCATCTTGAATTCCATACGTCTCTCTGATGATCTTAGGTAAGAGAACCTGCGCTGAACTAGGCAAAATCGTCCCCCGGAGACGCTCAATGCCAACAGTATTAATCCAGCGTCTATGACAAACCGCCATGTTGACATCAGTAATTTTCCTGAGGTGTCAACAGAGGTGCAAACATCACCTCCTCACACCACCACTGAGAGGCAACTGAGGAGCGTCTGCACAGTGGATCCTCTCGGCCTGAGAGCGAAGAGGACAATGACTATTGATACTAGTATGGCTACAATTACTTCCACTAGTACTACTGCTGTCATTGTCCTCTTCGCTTCCGGGCTGAGTAGACCTACTGCGCAGATGCTCCTCAGTTGCCTGGCTGCAGTGGTGTGAGGTGGTGCTGTCGCGCCTCTGCTGTCAAACCAGGAGAACTACCATTAGTCAACATGGTGTTCAGTCATAGATGCAGGATCAACACTGTCGGCATTGAGCTTTTCCGGGGGGCAATAACGCCAGTTTTAGCACAAGTATTACTACCTAAGATCATCAGAGAGACGTATGGCATTCAGGATGGAGAGTTATATGGGGTAGCCTTAAATGGAACACATAGAATTTTTGTGAAACTGCTCTCAGCAACGGTCTATGAATCGTTGGTCACCCGTTTTCAGGACGTAAGCCTTGATGCAACACCAGCTGCTCGTGTGAGGATGATCGATGTATCCAGGCATTATACATGGATCAAACTGCGTAATGTCCCCTTTGAGGCTGATGAGACAGACATCAGAAGAGCTTTTGAGGAATATGGGACTGTTCATTTGGCCCAGCATGGTACGTGGGTGACGGGTGCCTATGCAGGTTTGCCTAAAAGCATTTTTAACCTAAAAATGACGTTACAACACCCCATACCGTCCTACGTGTACCTGCAGGAATTCAGGACACAGGTCATGGTTTCGTATGCTGGGCAAAGACTTACATGCAGACTATGTGGGGAATATGATCACATAGCGGTGGCATGTGGGAAACGGCAGTGAGCTCCTGGTCCAGACGTGGAGGCTTCCGCTTCTACAATGGAGGAAGCAGGTGGGGATCAGCGACATGAAGGAGGGCATGGTCGTCTATGGAGCGAGATAGTGGATGAGGTGCATAAGACTTGGGGAGAGGGCGAGGCCCTCGACCAGTTAACTGGCCCAGAGACGCTTCCAGAGGCTAGTGACGAGCAGAAAGTACAGGAGGAAGTGTTGGAAATTGAGGAGAAATTAGCTGAGGTGCTGAAGTCTTTGTCACTGCCTGAGACGGCTGCACTTGGGAAGGTGGTAGATGACGAGTTGACGGCTGAGGTGCATCAACGACTGGAGAACTATCTGGAGGATAGGAGTGACAGTGTGGCAGAGGTGTCACCGGGATCATTGAAACAGTGTACAGTGGAGGTTGAGGTACATTGTGAGGCATCCCCAGACCAAGCTATGGAGGAGGCGATTGTCTCGTGGAAGACGGCCGCTGTGTCGGATTCGGATGATGTCCTAATGCCAGCACAGCAGCCTGGGAAGCAAACATGGGCAGAAGGTGAAGGTAGTGGTGGCCATGACAGGAGGCACCTAAAGAAGGGGATGGAGAGAGAGGGAAGTGTGAAGGTGACAAGTGAATCCATAAGTTCTGGTGTCCATGGGAAGAGTGAAGAGAGGAGGCAGGGGTAGAAATTTTAATAGGCCTCCGATGTATGACAGTAAACGTTAATGGTTTGTGTAATAGTGTGAATAGAGAATGGTTTAGAATGTTTCTGAATAAATCTAGAGTGGATGTTGTGTTTCTTCAGGAGCATAATATTAAGGAGGGTAAGGTGCTGGAGGTGGCAGGGTTTCAGGTGGTAACCTTGCTATCTGCCCGTTTGAAAGGAGGGGTGGGTATACTAATTAAGGAGGCGAGCCCGTTTGTTTTGCAGTGAAGTGAGGAGGGGAGGGGAAAGGGTGTTGCCTGTGGATGGTTGGTGATTAGGCAAACGTGTGGCCATTGTAAGCATGTAAGCGCCTGCAGAGAATAACATACAGGTGAAGCAGGAGTTTGTGTGTGACGACCTTGTGTTTTTCTTCTGGGCATTACCAGAGGTGGCAATAGTAGGAGGTGACTGGAATTGCATTGTTAGGAGGGCCAATGTGGAACTGAAAGGGGCAGGCTATGTGTCTGTGACCCTAAGAGATTTAATGAGGGATATTCGGTTATGGGACGCACTTGTGGGTGGGGTGGGAGACAGAGCATACGTTTGTTAGGAGAGGGTATGCAGCGAAGTTAGATAGAGTGTATCTTTCTCTCGGGGTTGTAGTGCAATCTTTCAGAACTGTTGAAGTAGCATTGTCGGATCATAGAGCAGTGTTGGTGGAGGTAGGGTGGGAGGCACTTGCGGAAATATACAGGAGTTAGTGGAAATTAAATATAAGTGTATTGAGTGATGAGGAGGGGTTAGAGGGATTTTCTGTCCTATGGAAGGAGCTTAGCGAGGATGCACAGGGGGTGGAAGATGTTGTGAAATGGTGGGATTGTGTAGCCAAGGAAAGGATTAGGAAATATTATGTGAGGGAGGGTAAACATATAAATAATTTAAAATAATGACTTTCAAATTATTTAGATGACAGACTAAGGGGTAGTTATGGGCGGGGTGCTGTGGGGGCAACTATCCTATGGATGAAATTGTCGAGGTCAAGGGAAGACTGAGGGAGTTACAAAATGAGAGGTTTCAAGTGGTAATGGTGCAGGCAGTGGTAGAAGAGGTGCTTTGGGGAGACAAGCCATCAGCTTGTGTTGTGATGTCAAAAGCAAAGGCAGCAGGTTACAGCTATTCAAAGGTTAGAGGTACATGAGATGGCGGGAGGCTATAGGGTAGGTCAAGAGATACAGGCTACAAAAGGGATGTGTGCATATGCGGATAAATGGTATGAAAGGTATTGGACAAGTGAGGGGGTGGGGGATGTGGCTTTAGAGGAGGTGTGTGAGTATGTGACGTGTAATTTAGGGAATAGTGATAGGAAGGCTTTAGGAGGGGTAATAATGGAAGAGGAAATAGAATTGGCTTTAAGAGGAATGAGGAAGAGCAAAGCACTGGGAATAGGGAATAGATGATCTCCCGGCTGAATTTTATCTACAACACTGGGAGGTAATAAGGGGTTTCATGGTTAGGTTATTAAATCAGATGAAGGAGAAGGATGTGATGGGGGACAAGCAAGCAACAACAGTTGTAGTGTTGGTCCGGAAGGGTAAGGGGCAGCACACCCTCAAGGAGTACCATGCCATATCACTCTTATGTGCAAATTATATGTTGTTTGCTAAAGTCTTGGGTAATTGGTTTAAATGTGTGGTAGGGAGAGTGGTTTCGAAAATGCAGTATGGATTGCCTGGAAGGTCGATGATTGAAGGTCATGGGATACTGAGAGGTTTTGTGGAATCAAAAGGGGGAAGGGAGGCGGCATTGTTGGCTTTAGACTGGCAGGGGGCCTATGACATAGTGGAAAGGGGAGCATTGGGAGCTATACTTAGGAGGCAGGGTTATGGGGAAGAAATAGTTAATTGGGTAACCACATTGTACAAAGGAGCTAAGATGAAGGTACAGATTAATGGATGGTTGGGCAAGGAGATTATCATAGGTGGGGGACTTAGGCAGGGGTGTCCCATGTCACAAATATTGTTTGCATGCATTCAGGACCCCTTCTATAGAATGGTTGAATGTAGTGTATGTAACAAGAGTGGGGGTGGGGGGGAGGTAGGGAAAGTGTGGCCTGGAATAATAGGATATGTAGATGACGCAACAGTTCTGGTTTGGGAAGGGATGGCGTTAGGGTTTTTGGATGATAATGTGCAACTGTTTGGAAGTGAACAGGGATGCAGGTAAATAGTGAGAAGTCAATGGTCATGGGGTTGGGTGATTGGGTAGAGGGGGAGGGAGATGTAACATTGGGAGGAAATAAATGGTATCTTTAAAATTTTGTGGTAACATCTATAGAGATGACTTGGACAATACTTGAGAGGAAAACTCAAATAGGTTGTTAGAAAGGATCCTGGGGCATCTGGGTGCATTGCAACCTCAGCATCTGACCTTCGTGCAAAGAGTGATTGTTATAAACGTACTATTGTATAGTAAGGTTTGGCATGTAGCAGCTGTGTTCCCAATAACAGGGACGGCGATTGTGGGGATTCTGGGATGGGTGTTTAAATTTTTTGGGATTCAAGTTACGATTGGCTGAGGAGAGAGGTTGTAATGTTACCTGTGTGCCAGGGTGGGTTGGGGTTGATGGATCTGAGAAGGAGGGTTAAATGTGTGTCTCTTAAATGGGAGGTTTTGCGCGAGGGAGTGAGGGGGGACAGCTGAAAAAAGTACATGATAGTTTGGGTAAGTTGTATGGTGGTATTGAGTTGAGGGAATGTGAAATTGTTTTGAGGGCTTTGATTTGTAGATGAATGGTTCAGAGAACCGACATGTTGATAAATTAGACACATGTGCAACTCTTGGGTATCTTTTTTGAGGAAACGTTTCTCCACACAGTGGCTTCATCAGTCCATACAAAGGAGAATCTTGAAGAACAGGAGGAGAATGAGGTAATCAGTCCCTCAACCTTGAGTCGATGTGGTCAGTCCATCAATCTTGAATAGAATACGGCATACGTGCTGAGAAGGAGCTTATAAACCGTTGGCAGGAGAGGTGCAGCAGTCATAGGTCGCGTAACATTTGTTCAATGTTGAAGTAGGTCGTGCCCAAGAATTAGGCAAGCGAAGAATTCCCAAGTATTAAGATCCCAAGAAGTTGCAGTGTCTGACAGGTTTGTAGATGAATGGTTCAGAGAACCGACATGTTGATAAATTAGACACATGTGCAACTCTTGTGCACATGTGTCTAATTTATCAACATGTCGGTTCTCTGAACCATTCATCTACAAACCTGTCAGACACTGCAACTTCTTGGGATCTTAATACTTGGGAATTCTTCGCTTGCCTAATTCTTGGGCACGACCTACTTCAACATTGAACAAATGTTACGCGACCTATGACTGCTGCACCTCTCCTGCCAACGGTTTATAAGCTCCTTCTCAGCACGTATTCTATTCAAGATTGATGGACTGACCACATCGACTCAAGGTTGAGGGACTGATTACCTCATTCTCCTCCTGTTCTTCAAGATTCTCCTTTGTATGGACTGATGAAGCCACTGTGTGGCGAAACGTTTCCTCAAAAAAGATACCCAAGAGTTGCACATGTGTCTAATTTATCAACATGTCGGTTCTCTGAACCATTCATCTACAAACCTGTCAGACACTGCAACTTCTTGGGATCTTAATACTTGGGAATTCTTCGCTTGCCTAATTCTTGGGCACGACCTACTTCAACATTGAACAAATGTTACGCGACCTATGACTGCTGCACCTCTCCTGCCAACGGTTTATAAGCTCCTTCTCAGCACGTATTCTATTCAAGATTGATGGACTGACCACATCGACTCAAGGTTGAGGGACTGATTACCTCATTCTCCTCCTGTTCTTCAAGATTCTCCTTTGTATGGACTGATGAAGCCACTGTGTGGCGAAACGTTTCCTCAAAAAAGATACCCAAGAGTTGCACATGTGTCTAATTTATCAACATGTCGGTTCTCTGAACCATTCATCTACAAACCTGTCAGACACTGCAACTTCTTGGGATCTTAATACTTGGGAATTCTTCGCTTGCCTAATTCTTGGGCACGACCTACTTCAACATTGAACAAATGTTACGCGACCTATGACTGCTGCACCTCTCCTGCCAACGGTTTATAAGCTCCTTCTCAGCACGTATGCCGTATTCTATTCAAGATTGATGGACTGACCACATCGACTCAAGGTTGAGGGACTGATTACCTCATTCTCCTCCTGTTCTTCAAGATTCTCCTTTGTATGGACTGATGAAGCCACTGTGTGGCGAAACGTTTCCTCAAAAAAGATACCCAAGAGTTGCACATGTGTCTAATTTATCATCGAGGGCTTTGATGTTGGTTAGAGAACCGAGGAAAATTCGAATAGGAGTTTTGTGTAGGTTGCTTGCAGGGAGGATTGTTGTACTAGTCGAGGGATTGTTCCCCATGTATGCATGGAAGAGTATTTAGTATAGGTTTAGCAAGCTGAAGTTAAATCCTAGGGTGCGGGAGGTAACGTATCATTTTCTGCATGGCATACTACCGTCGGGGGAGGTACTAAGAACCAGAAGGGTAATTGTGGGTGGGAGGTGCAGAATCTGTGGGGGGGACGAGACGGCGTTCCATGCAGTATACTTTTGTGAGGGGCTGGAGGGTGTTAGGTATTGGTTAATTAGGGTGGTACAGAGGGTGGGGGGGGCGAGGGGTGTCAGTTCTGAGTGCACTAAGCCTAGATGTGGGAGGGTTCGACGAGTGTGTCAGAAGAGCTTTGGATTATATAATGGTGGACTATATATATATATCGTGGGTGATGAGGGGGAGGGGGGTTTGTGAGGTGCAGAGGTGGGTACTTGTGGTTACGGTTTATCATATGATGTGTCATAACAGGGGGAGGAGGTAGACGCAGGATTTTTCGGAAGGTTATAGAATGCTAACGTTTGGGTTTCTCATGAATCTGCAACTTGGGCTGAGTGAGTAAGGTGTGGGGGTTTGGGGATTACATATGAGAAGAGGAAAATCAGGGGGTCCCGGCGGGGTCGCCTCCTGGGGGGATTGAGAGTGAGGTGTATGTGGGTATAGAAGGTGCAGATGTGTGGCATAAGTGTATGTAGCATGCAAGTGGGTACAGACAGCAAAGGTGATGAAATCGAGTAATTATGTAATAACGTATGGAGAATTCTGTGATTGACGTGTCAGGGTCGTCATGACCTTCTAAATATATTAAGTGTGAATGGTGTTAAGATTTTTTTATATATTTTATTTAAAACACGACATAACAAGAATATAATACACTGTGACCAAGGCCGAAATACATATAAACCATAACACAAAGGATAAACATTACACTCACAATAAGCATAACACATATAAACAACTGAACATTAACTATAAAAGGGAAAATAGCCTATACCATAAATAATACAATATAAATACACACTCCTACCTAAACACACATAATGCATAGCATATTATTAATGTTATTAGAACCCGCTCATACCTATTCATACATGGTTAAGTACACAAGAAAAGATACAATGTGTGTGGTATAAACATTAACTCAACCGGCCACTACACCAGGTCATAAAGACAAGACACCATGCATAACACAAAGGGTACCTAACAAGCAACCTACCAACAAATACATGAGCAACTAGTACAATGGTTGCAGCATACAATAGTATTGGCACCATGCCTCCTACCTCCACCAACCCCCCCCCCCCCCCCATGTAAAAAACAAAATTATGAAACCTTGTGACCAACCCCAATGCATACAACATAAACCTTACTCCATACTGGCATGTAATGTTCACTCATCACAATTCCACTATATGGTATATACACATGGAAAAAAAGTACATTTGCGATAAACATATCGCATTTGAACAACTGCATTAACCCTATGGGGTAGAACCAGCACCATAAACACAGACCATAAAAATGCGCACGCTTGTCTAAAAACATAATGCCCTGCATTATACCTCTATGTTATGAAGACGTCGCACAATATATGCTTACGCTACAACACATATAGAAAACCTAAGACCTCATACCCATACTCTCACAACCTACACACCATAAAACATCATTTCATTGTTAATACAAAAATGCAATTTCCCCATTTTATCATAAAAAGCACACACAGGTTACACGAGTTGAATTCTCGAGTATACAATGAAGAACAATCTCACCTAACACTTCGCCATAATTAAAGAAGCACAATATATCCTTACACTACAACACACATAGAAAACCTCATACCTCATACCCAATACTCTCAACCTACACACCATAAAACACCAATCCTCTTTGTTAACATATAATAGGTGTTACATACATACTCTCACACACTAGCCCCCCCCCGGAGAGACCAGCCCACCACATCCCCTTACCCCCTCCCCCTCTTACATCCCCAAGAGGACCCCCACCCTTAAACCACGATGACTTACAGGGAAATCCCACTCCCACCATATCCCGTAAAGAACCCGATTCGACACAACGTACGATAAAAGGTTTCCGCCAGTACTCTTTTATGCACCCCATCCCCTTCACTTGACTCCTCATAGCCCACGACACAAACACAAAATCCACAATAAGGTAACCAAGTGCCCGCTGCACAGGGATACCCACCCCTCCCACATCCAAACTTGAAGCCCGCAAAACCGAAATCCCCCCCCTCCCACCCATCATACTACTCTCCCCATTCACTCCCGTAAGTCCCCCAATCGTTCACAGAAATAGACTGCATGAAAGGCTGTATCCTCACCCCCACAAACCCCACAGATGCCCTCCTCTCGAATCCTCCGGTCTCTAAGAACCGTACCTGATGGCAGAATACCATGCAGGAACCGGAACATCACCTCCCGCTCCCGTGGCCAGATGCGTAGCCAACACAACCTACCCCAAATATCCCCCCATGCATACATTGGATACGCTCCTTCCACTGTTGCCACCTCCCTTTTCCCCACCACTTTCTCTAAAACCCTCACCCTCATGTGTTTTTCATCCCTAACATACATAAGCACCCGCATCATGTCCTCACACACATGCAAATCCTTCCTTCCCCACCATCTTCTAACATCCTCATAACAAAAGGTGCAGCCCACCACCTGTACACCCCCCCCTCAGAGGAACCCCCTCTTTACAAATGCACCCATGATCCTACTCTTTAAATTAATTAACCCCAGCCCACCTCTGCGCACTGGGAGAGTCACAGCCCCCCTCCACAATCACTCACATCCCGACCCCCAAATAAACCTAAAGACTCTCGTCAATAATACCCCAATATCTGACTGCAACAATGAGTACATAGTGACCACATGCCAGATTTTACTATATAGTAAGACATTTACTACAATGACCCACTGATGAATCGTTAAATGACCTGGCCGCAACTCTTCCAATCGTATAGTCACCAGCTCCATGACACTCCCTGAATTAACCATCCTAGTTTGCTGTGCATCCTGCATATACTCAATCCCACAAATCTTGACCTTATCCACAACACCCCACCTCCCACTACCTACCCCTCCCACCTTCCCCCCCAATCCCCCAACCCCATAAACTTAGACTTCTCTACATTCTCCCTCATACCAGTCACCTCTCCAAACAGGTCCACAATCCTCCCCACCCCTCCTAAACCTTCCCCCTCCTGCACAAGAATCGTCGTGTCATCTATATAACCGACAATTCCCAGCACGCCTCTTCCTACGCACCCCTGTCGCCCTCCCTCACACATACCTCCACCACTCTATAAAACGGATCCTGCAAACACGCAAAAAGTAATTGGGATAAAGGACATCCCTGCCGCAGACCTCTACCCATAGAGATCCACTCCCCCACCCTCCCATTCACCTGCACCCGAACACCCGCCCCATAATACGTTTGCATCCACCTCACAATCTCATCCCCAAACCCTTGCCTCCTCATTATCCACCACAATGCTTCTCTCTCGACGCTATCATATGCTGCATGCCAATCTAAGGCCAACACCCCCCCCACCCTCCATCCCTTGCACACTCTCCACAAACCCCCAAATCACCCCGTTCCCTTAATACATGGTCCTTCCCGGCACCCCATACTGGCCCACTGCCACCACCCTGTTGATCACACACTTCGACCTATTCCCCAATATTTTAGTGAATAACTTACAATTTGCACACAGTAAAGAAATAACCCTATAGTCCTTCACCGTGCATGGACTGGCCACCTTCGGGACCAAGACTACCACCGCCATCACCTGCAAAACCCCCAACTCACCCCTTTTTTTCATCTCATTCAACAACCTCACCAAGAACTCCTTAAGTATGTCCCAATTTTGTAAGTAAAACTCACATGGCAGACCGTCAATTCCCAGGGATTTACCCCTACTCATACTCGATAATGCCCTCCACACCTCCACTTTTTTAATGTCCCCTCCCAGTGCCATACGGTCCCCCCTGCTCAGGAGATTGACCACATGCCTTCCCAACTGCCCTAACGCTTCCTCCTGCACACCTACACTCCTCAAAGTAGTCCCAAACCATTCAACTGCATAACAACCCATCCTTTCCGTCGTACAAAGCATCTGCCCCACACGAAACCCTCCGACCTCCTCTTGCACTAACAAACATTCCATCTCTGTGGCCGCCTGACACTTCCGCTGCCCCCGCAGAACACGCACCAATGGCCTGTCACCCCACAAAACTTCCTCTAACTCACCCTTAACCCGCACTGCATTAAACTTCTCATTCTGCAATTCCCTGATGCGTTGCTTCAGCCCCTCTATTTCCTCCACAGGATAGCCCCTGCCCCCCACCCCTCTCCCATTACAATCCCACAACCACCCCTCTAAATATCTTATAAACCCAAAAGTCATCTGAGCCTCCCCCTTACCCTGTCTAACATAATACGCCCTGATCCTCTCCTTTGCCACTCCATCCCAATACGCCAACATATCCCCAACATCCCCCATCCCTGACCACAACTCCCTCCACAATTGCGCAAACCCCTCCCTCCCCCCTCCATCTGCAAGGAGCCAAACATTCAATTTCCAAAAACTCCTATGCCTCCTAGGCAACCCGTCCCACCCCACTTCAACGAAAACCTCCCGATGATCTGAATATGTTACTTCCACCACACACACCCTTTCCACTCTTGTAGCCTGCGTTACATACAAACAGTCCAGACGAGCAGCATACCCTCCTTGCACAAACGTGTGCTCCACCTACCACGCCTCTCCTGTAGCCACATCCCACAACCCCACCCCTCGCAAAAGATCCCCTAACACTACAGAGTGAAACCCAGCCCCTCGAGGCTCCACATCCTTCCTTCTCACCACACAGTTCCAGTCACCCCCCCGCACAACCGCCATGGGGGGGAGCGACCGGAGGTGGTACACTAACACATCCCTCACAAAGGCAGTCTTGACACATCCATCCCCCTCTGTGGGCCCATATACACACACTAGCGCCACCCTCACCCCCATCCATAGCCTACCTCACTATGATACACAACAAATGGGCTGGTCTCTCACAGAAGGATGGCAACCCCCCCTTTCAATCGAGTTGAATGCTCAACAAACGCCCAAGATCCATCCAGTACTAACTCACACCTGGCTTTATAATTGTGCTCTTGCACAAAAGCTACATCCACTCCATACCTACGAAGGAAACCCACAAACCACATACACTTCACTCTGTCTCGCAACCCATTTACATTTACTGAGACACACTTCAAGCCAGCTATACCTTTTGCCCTGTCGGCACTGATCCAGCTTTAGACGCCTGCCGGCGTCTACCACCATGTACACTACCAGACACTGGAGGTCTTCCAGTATCTGCCACCTGACCCCTTGGCCCCTTAGGGCAGCCCCATGCCACCTCTGCCCACACCTTCTTGCCTGGCCTCTGTGCCGAGGTAAGGACATAATCAGAGTCTGACAATGCCGCCGCCCGTTTGCATGATCCTTCCACTGTCTCCATAGCCACTTCCAGAAGGTCTTCGTTATGCACCACCACCTCCACGGTGATGACATCCATCCCAGCAGCCTGTTTCTCAACCAGCTCCTCTACATCCTGGGACTGTACACAAGACACATTCCCAAGGGATAATTCAAGCCCCTCCTCTTCCACCTCTCCAGGTGTGTCCAACACTCTCTTCAGCACAGTCACTAATGTGTCGTCCACTCTCTCTTCCATGAGCATCCTACCCTCCTCACCCAGCATAACTGGGCCAACAGAGGAAGGATCTCCAGGTAGAGTCACACAAGACCCCTCAATCAGCTCCTCTTGCTCTACCTCTTCACTCCACAATGACGTCTTTGGACGTGCACCCGACTCAGGCACCACAGTCACTTCCTGGATGGGCTCTTCCATTGGTGGCCGCCTTATGTCCTTCTTCCACTGTTGGTGACCACATTGTGCTGCAAAGTGATCGTACTCTCCACAAAGATGACAAGTGCAGCGTTGCCCAGCATAGGACACCATCACTTGCGTACGAAAATCGTTCATCACTACATACGACGGTATGGGATGTTTCAAAGACATCTTCAGTGAGAAGGTACCTTCAAGGAGGCCAGCATATGCACCCTCCGTCCACTTGCCGACAGTCGCCACATGTACAGTTCCATACCTGCTGAATACCTGCCGTAAATCCGTCTCATCGGCTTCAAAAGGCACATTTCGTACCTTAACCCAAGTGAAGTAACGTGATACGTCGATGAGCCTCACTGTGACCGCCGGGTAGACAGCCACACAATTATCCTGATATTTGTTGACCAACTGCTCGTAAACACTCGTTGTTCGGAGCTTAACGAAGACCCTATAGGCCCCATTAAGCGCCAGTCCATAAAGTTCTTCATCAGCGGCACCATAAGTCTCCCTGATGATGGCTGGCAGGAGAACAGAAGCTGTTTGGGCTGTCACAGCCCCACGCACCAACTCAAAACAGACAGTGTTGATCCGCCTCCGTGGCTGCACCGCCATATTGAGAAAATCTCAGCTTGCTTCAACGGCCAGCAGAGGGCAGTATAACGCACGTCCGCTCACTACAGAGGTCGAGCGACGAATGGTGTTAAGATTATAGGTGTAAGAACTGCAGGAGCTTTTTGGGTCTATGTAGAATGTATATATATATAGCCTTTATTGTGCATGTTTCATGTACGATATTAGTATGGCAATTAGAGGTTAATTTTTTTTGTTTTGTTATCTATGTATTGTGTTATGGAGTTTTATGCTATGATATTCTCCTTTATGGTCTGTTTAGTATACTGTCATTTCATTTCCGCCTGGCCCTGATTAAGGGAGTTTGTAGTGAGTGTACTGACTTTATTTTAGCATTATATAATGTGCTTATCCTGTAGATGAGGGCTGGAAGGCTAATGACTTCCATAAATTTTGTAATGACTCTTTAAAGTTTTGTAGTGGGGAACGTATGTATGTTTCAGAGAATTTTCCTGTATCGTGGGTTAGTTGGGAAAGAGTACATACTTGTGTTAACGGAAATATGATGTAGATCACTCGTTTATATGACTAATGTGAAGGTTGTGATTAATGGATATATTTTATAGTGAACATTCTTTCTATTGAATTGAACTTTAGTCATTTGTCATAGTAATATTATGTAAACTACACCTGTGAGGTTGGGTTTCAGTGGATGTTTATATACTTCATTTTTTTTTTTTTTTGACCTTGGTACTGTACGTTATGTCATTGTTAGGTTTATTTTGAAATAGGGTCAAGTTTACCCATTCATTTTAAATGTTATTTTGTTTTGAGATATGTGGATCACGTTTTTGAGGTGTTAATTTGTTGTTATTGATGAAATGTGTTATGGCTGTTTGTTAGGATATACACCTTTTTTATTTTGTTTGGTATATTATGCTTGTCCTTCACGTATTACCCTGACAACTGGGGTTTTGTCTCTTTACTTTATATAATGTGCTCATCCTGTGGAAGAGGCTGATTAATATTTATTAAGTATAAGTGGAGGCTCCTTTTTTTTTTTTTTTTTTTAGGCAATTTTCTTGTATAGGTTGTTAGTTGGGGAAGATCATGTACTTGTTTTAATGAGATTATGATGTAGGTCATTCCTCTTATTGACTAATGTGAAGGTTGTGAACCTTTGTCATATGTCACAGTCATATTATGTTAACTATATAAACCTAAAAGGTTTTGTTTCAATGGATGTTTATACAATGTCATTTATTTTTTGGCCCTGTTACTGAGGTGACCTGTAAGTTATGTTCTTGCTGAGGTTTCTAATGAGCTTTGGGTTCGGATCACCCTTTTTTCTTTTTTCTTAATGTTACGTCTGTTATATGGTAATATTGGCGAGTGTATATGTGTAACCTTTGTGTAAGTTAAATTGTGTTATAATTTTGTCAGTGTACGTTCTGTACGATTGAGGATCATACTGTACTCATTTTAATTTTTTTATTTTATGTTAAGCTGTAATGTTTTTTAAATAAAATATAAAAAAAAGTACTACTGCTGTTACTGTTTCTACTATTATTACTTCTACTTTAATAAAATTCCCTCAACCCGTTCTACTTCTCCTGTCCCCCACCATCCTCTTTCATATATTCTGGCTCCCTTCCTTTTGAGCTTCTCTGCGTCACCATTTAATGGTCTAAATCGGACCAAAACGTTGTCTTAAGTTTCAGTGTCCTGTGTGCGGGTAATCTGTGTACGGTACAATGTAATTAAATATTGTTTAAACATTTAACAGTCAGGTATGAGCATACATGCATACACTGGTTCCTTACCCTTATGCTGCTGTGCCCTAGTTAATGGTCCAAGTCGGACCAACACGTCAACATAAGTTTCTTTCTTCTCTGTGCAGGATATTTGTATATTGTTCCAGTAACGGAATTGTCCCTTTTCCTTATGTACATGCACGTTCTATACACTTTCCATCCAACCATTTGAGAGACGACTCCGACCCCGCTGTCCTTTCACCCCACCTCTTCCTTTCCAGCTTCTCTAAATGCTACAACACCTGAAAAACCCTTCCTCAGCCATCTCATTATTTCCTTCGTGATACTATACCCTCTTCTAATTTCTGCTCTCAGAATTCTCTGCAAAATATTGATGCTGCACATTGCCCTCAAACATGACATCTCTACTGAGTCAAGCCTCCTCCTCACTGTAATATTCAAAGCACATCCCTGACACTATTCACGAGTGTTAGTGCAAATTTCTCTGTTATATTACCTCTGCCTCTTTTTTTCTCCCCATAAATAATCAAATAAGATACTTGTGTAATATTTGTGTATTTTTTATTCAAGAAACGATTCGCCAGCCATTGGATTCTTCAATTCAATGCAGAGAACGGTGGAAAATTAGGAGTTTGAGGAAATCAGCCCTTCAGCCTGGAGTCAAAATATTCACCCCTATAAACTTGATTAAAATGTAGCCTTTTCGCGAAGATGAAGCTTATTATTTACTGCAGACAGATGAGTCGAAGCAATGGTAGGCAGCATCACCAGTGGAAAAAGCCACTAGTGGAAGTAGTAGGCATGTTTTGAAGAATTCCTTGAATCACGATGCCAACATGTTACTGTGTCTTTCAAATTTGAGAATATGGTTTGGAAAACTGACAAATTGACAAAGAAAACACGAATGCAACATCTAGATATCTTTCGACCGGACGCTTTTGACCATTGAATGCAGAAAAATAAACATACTAACATCACATCCAATAATATATAAGGAAATTTGTCTTTTGACAGGAAATTTGTTCTGAAATCCAGTTCAAGTGTAAGTCATCTGGCGAATGTATCCCTCGTTTATGGGTGTGTGATGAGACCAAAGACTGTCGAGACTCAAGTGATGAGGAAAACTGTGGCTTCACGCAGTCACTGTCGACTTCATCTCCATCACTGTCGACATCCATCAATGTCGAGGTAATTAAAAAGATCTGTGATGGGAGTATTTAGAAGAATTAAGAGGCGCAATACCATGACTACTGGTACTATTATTACTTCCACTATTACTACTACTGCTACTTCTGCTACTATTACTATTGCTACTAATACTACTGCTTTTACTACTAAGACTACTGCTACGTCTACTACTACCACTATAGTAAAATTCTCTCTTCTGGTTCTTCCTCTCCCTCGCCCTCCTCTCGTATATATTGCAGCTTCTTTCTTTTTTGAGCCCCTCTGTGTGATTAGTTAATGGACCAAGTCAGACCGACGTGTCGACATAAGTTTCCGCTCTGTGCATGATATCTGTGTATCGTTCCAGCCTCGGTTTTGTCTCTTTTTATTTTTTTACATATACGTCCATTGACAGAGAACATGCTCAGATATAGAATTCACATGTCAGCCGTCACGCAAATGCATCCCATAGATTTGGGAGTGTGATGGTGTTCCTAACTGTCGAGACTCCAGCGACGAGAACTGTACATTAAACTACGCCAGCAACGGCGCCAGTATCATCATCACCACAGACAGGGGCAATAAACAACAGCCTTCCTGTCTCACTAGTTTAATTAATCATTGACAAATTCAGGAGCTTATTTGATATTTTCAAAATTGAAGTATGCGACTTTAACATGCACATGAGAAATATTCACACACATTTGAGCATTCTCCCTATGATGAAATAAAATTTAGATATAAATATGTTAATATCATTACCTGCTAAATAGAAAACACCTGCAAGAAAGTGACAGGAAAATGGTTGGTAATCACATTTTATTCGAAACACGTCTATAAAGAATTTTGACAAAATTGGGTTAAAAAGGCTTATTTTTCTTATTTCATCATTTATAATGAATAGATTATGCACAAAGCTTTCAAACAATATACTGTCTCGTAGTGATATGAAAAAGAGTATGTTTGGAAACAATTAATGCTGGTTGTCTATACATAAACAATGACCTTTTTTTAAGGATTTTTTTGCCAATTAACATATATATAATAGTTTTCAGCAAGTTTATTCAACCACCACAATAAATCATGTGTTGAGCTGGACTATGTAATTAAAAAGACTTATGATCAGAATATTTAGAAGAATAAAATGGCACACTACCATGAATTGACAACTACTATTGATACTAATGTTACTGCTAGTACTTCCACTAGTACTACTGCTGTTACTGATTCTACTGTTACTACTACTACTATTACCACTTCTACTTTAAAAAAATTCCCTCTTCCCGTTCTACCTCTCCAGTCCCCCACCCTCCTCTCGCATATATTCTTGCTCCCCAGCAAGTTTATTCAACACACTAAATCTTGTGTTGAGCTGGACTATGTAATTAAAGACTTATGATCGGAGTATTTAAAAGAATAAAAAGACACAATGCCATGAATTGATAACTACTTTTGATCTAGTATGGCTACAACTACTTCCACTAGTACTACTGCTGTTACTGCTTCTACTATTACTACTACTTTTAATTGTCCTCATCCCTCTCGGGCCGTGTGGATCTACTGTGCAGACGCTACTCAGTATCCTGGCTGCAGTGGTGTGAGGGGCGCTGTTGCGCCTCTGTTGACACCTCAGGAATATTACTGCTGTCAACATGGCTGTTTGTCA
The DNA here is from genome assembly GCF_038502225.1 of Cherax quadricarinatus. Taxonomy (NCBI): domain Eukaryota; kingdom Metazoa; phylum Arthropoda; class Malacostraca; order Decapoda; family Parastacidae; genus Cherax; species Cherax quadricarinatus. The sequence goes on from NC_091304.1 coordinate 24,130,733, forward strand.
TAGGCGCTGGATTAATACTATTAGTATTGAACTTCTCCGGGAGACGATTTCGCCTAGTTCAGCGCAGGTTCTCTTACCTAAGATCATCAGAGAGACGTATGGAATTCAGAATGGAGAATTATATGGAGTGGCTGTAAATGGAGCGCATAGAATCTTCGTAAAACTGCTCACTGCAACAGTTTATGAATCGTTGGTTACACGTTTCCAGGACGTGAGTCTTGATGTTACACCTGCTGTACGTGTGAGAATGAGTGATGTATACAGGCATTATACCTGGGTAAAGTTACGTAACGTGCCCTTTGAGGCGGATGAAGCTGATATCAGGAAAGTCTTCGAGAAATATGGGACAGTTCATTTTGCCCAGCATGGTATGTGGGTAGCAGGCGCCTACGCAGGTTTGCCAGAAGGTACTTTTAACCTTAAAATGACATTGAGACATCCCATACCGTCTTACGTTTATCTTCAGGATTTCAGGACACAGGTCATGGCTTTATATCCCGGGCAAAGGCGTACGTGTCGCCTATGTGGTGAGCATGACCACATAGCTGCGACATGTGAGAAGAAAAGACGCGTGCCTGAACCTGTGGTAGAAGACGCAGCCCCTGTCTTACAAGTGGCAGGTGAGGATCAATCACCTGAGGGAGGGCGTGGTCGTTTGTGGAGTGAGATGGTGGAGCAAGCTTTTAGGACTGGGGGTGAGTCCCCCCCTCAGTTTCCTGCCCCAGAATCTCCTTCAGTGACTTCTGCATGGATGGTACCAGGGGAGGAAGTGTTGGAAATTGAGGAAGAATTGGAGGAAGTTTTGAAGACCTTGCCACCGCCTGAGGAGGGAGTTACATCTGAGCAAGAAGTAGCTGTTGAGTTATCGCTTCCACCTTGTTAACGATATGAGAATTTGGGGAATGATGATGTGATGGAGACGTCAATGGGATTAATAAATCCTTGTAAGATGGATGTTGAGGTTCAACGTGAGGCTTCCCCAGACCATGTTATGGGGGACATGATTGTAACAAGGAAAATGGCAGCTACGTCAGACTCGGATGATGTACTGACGCCAGCGCAGAGGCCTGGGAAGCAGACTGGGATGGTAGGAGAGGGAAGAGGTGGCAATGGGGAGGGTCATGATAAGAAACATCGGAAGAAGGGAGGGGGAAAAGAAGGTATTCTGAAGATAACACACAGAAATACTAATTCTAGTGGTGAAAAGAGTGAGGAGAAGAGGCAGGGGTGGAAAATTTAAAAGGCTTTCGGTGTATGACTGTCAATGTTAATGGCTTATGTAGCAGAATAAAGAGAGAATGGTTGTGCATGTTTCTTAATAAATATAGTGTGGATGTTGTGTTCCTCCAGGAACATAATTTCAAGGAGGGTAAGGTGTCAGAGGTAGCAGGTTATCAAGTAATGACCCTGCCAACTACCCTTTTAAAAGGTGGTGTGGGTATTTTAATAAAGAAGACGAGCCCGTTTGTTTTGCAGAGAAGTGAGAGGGGAGGGGGGAGAGTACTGGGTGTGGATGGGTCATGGATGGGTAAGCGTGTATCTTTCGTAAGTGTGTATGCGCCTGCGGAGAAAAACATGCAGGTAAGGAAGGATTTTGTGTGCGTGGATCTTGTCTATTTTTTGCGTGCACTTCCAGAAGTAGCAATAGTGGGGGGTGACTGGAACTGTGTTATTAGAGCGGCTGACGTAGAACCATAGGGCTGTTGTGGTGGAAGTAGGGTGGGAGGAGTTGGCGGAAATACATAGGACTTGTTGGAAATTGAACATTAGTGTGTTGAGTGATGAAGAAGGTTTGGAGGGTTTTTCTATTTTAAGGAAAGAGCTTTACAGGGAGGCTCAGGAGGTGGATGACATTGTAACATGGTGGGATTATGTGGCTAAAGAAAGGATAAGAAAGTACTATGTGAGGGAGGGTAAACGTATAAATAATTTAAAATATGGGCTTGCGAATTATTTAGAGGATCGATTAAGAGGTTGTTATATGCAGGGGATGGTTGGTGGTGTTTTTCCCATGGACGAAATAGTAGACATAAAAGAGAGATTGCGAACATTGCAAAATGATCGGTTTCAAGCGTTAAGGGTGCAAACAAAGTTAGAAGAAGTTTTGTGGGGGGACAAACCGTCAGCGTGTGTGTTGCGACATCAAAAGCAAAGGCAGGTGCTGACGGCTATCCCGAGATTAGAGGTAAATGAGACGATGGGGATCTATAGAGCAGGGCAGGAGATAAGAAATACGAAGGGTATGAGTGCATATGCGGATATGTGGTATGAAAAGTACTGGACAAGTGGGGATGTGGATGATGTGGAGTTAGACAGGGTGTGTACATATGCAACGTGCAATTTAGGTAATAGTGATAGGACGGCTTTGGGTGGGGTTACTGCAGAGGAAATAGAGATTGCTTTACAGGGCATGAGGAAGAGAAAAGCCCCGGGTATTGATGGTCTACCGGTGGAATTTTATTTACAGCACTGGGTGTTGATAGGAAATTTCATGGTTAGGTTATTTAATTGTATGAAGGAGAAGGGTAAGCTAGGAGACAAGCAGACTACAGCTGTTGTGGTGCTAGTCCCGAAAGGTAAGGGGCAGCCCACCCTTCGGGAGTATCGGGCAATATCGTTGTTATGTGGGGACTATAAGGTTTTTGCAAAAATTTTAGGTAAGAGGGTTAAATATGTAGTGGGGAGGGTCGTTTTGAAATCGCAGTTTGGGCTGCCCGGAAGGTCGATGATTGAAGGACATGGGATTCTGAGAAGATATGTGGAGTCAACAGGAGGGGGGGAGGGGGCAGCTTTACTGGCTTTAGACCGACAGGCAGCCTATGATAGAGTGGAAAGGCGTGCACTGCAGGGTATACTTAGGAGACAAGGTTATGGGGAAGAAATAGTTGATTGGGTAAATACTCTGTATAGTGGAGCAAAAATGAGGGTACAAATAAATGGGTGTATGGGGAGGGAATTTGCTGTGGGTAGAGGTCTCAAGCAGGGGTGTCCCATGTTTCAGATCTTATTTGGGCGTTTTCAGGACCCCTTTTATAGAATGGTTGAACGTACCGTCAGTACCCGGGATGAGGGTGGGGTTGAGGGAGGTACGCTTTGACCTGGATTAATAGGTTATGTATATGATACGACTGTTCTGGTCCGTGAAAGGATGTCTATGAAAGTACTGGACGATGTTGTGCAAGTGTTTGAACGTGCCATGGGTATGAAGGTAAACAGTGAGAAGTCAATGATCATGGGGTTGGGCACTTGGAAAGGGGAGGGTAAGGTGAGTTGTACTGTTGTTAAAAAGTGTGCGGTGTACCTAAAGATTTGTGGTATTATATACAAGGATGACATGGATGTGGCACGTGAGGAAAACTTGGATAGGTTGTTAGAAAGGATCGTGGGACGTCTGGGTGTTTTGAGGCCCCAGCATCTCACTCTGGCCCAACATGTGATTGTCGTAAATGTTTTACTGTATAGTAAGGTTTGGTATGTTGCGGCTGTGTTCCCGATTACAGGGATTGCGATTGCGGGAATTTTGATAAGGGTGTTTAAATTTTTGTAGGGATCAAGTTGTGATTGGTTAAGGAGAGAGGTTGTTATGCTACTGGTGTGCCAGGGTGGGTTGGGATTGATGGATCTAAGACGGAGGGCTAAATGTGTGTTTCTTAAATTGGAGGTATTGCGTATGGGCGTGATGGCGGGAAATATAGAACAGGTATATATGAGGTTGAAGAAGTGGTATGGAAGCGTTGAATTGAGGGAATGTGAAATTGTTCTACGGGCCTTGTTGCTGGTTAGGGAACGGAGAAAGATTCGAATACGGGTTTAGTGTAGGTTACTGGTGGGTAAGTGCGTTGCCCCTGTTGAGGGTTTGTTCCCCCATGTACTCCTGGAGAAACATCTGGTATAGATTTAGCAAGCTGAAATTATTGCCTAGGGTGCGTGACATTATGTTTCGTTTTTTGCACACTATCTTGCCGTCAGGGGCCATACTAAGAACCAGGAGGGTTGTAGAGAGAGGGGGGTGTGGTTTTTGTGGAGGGGACGACACGGCATTCCATGTAGTTTATTTTTGTGATGGGTTAGAAGATGTCAGGGGTTGGTTTGGTAGGTTGGTACTGAGGGTGGGAGGGAGTGGGGTGGCGGTTCTGCGTGCTTTAAGTCTTGACATGGGTGGTTTAGAAGAGGAAGTCATAAGAGCTTTAGATTACATCATGGTGGATTATATCTAGATATCGTGGGTGATGAGGGGGAAAGGGGTAAGTGAGGTGCGAAGGCGCGTTCTTGTGATAACGTTTTATCGTACAATGTGTCGTAACCGGGAGTTGTACGGGAAGAGGTGGGATCAGGTATTTTCGGAAGGATATAGGAGGCTAACGTTAGAAATTCTTGTGAATCTGTGAATGAATATGAATGTACGAAGGGTAAGGTTCTTTTTATTTATGGGGTTTAAATTGGTTGAGTGTAAGTCAGTGGGCAATAGCGGGCTCGTCTCCAGGGAGGAGGGCATGAGAGTGTGGTGAATGTTGGTATGGATTGTGTTTCCTGGTTGTCATGGATGTGTGGTTGTGGAGCTTTGAGTGCTCGTTGATACTTATTGTTACTTTTGTGTAATGAATGAAAGTGCAACCCCGAAGGTTTTGTCATGTATTTGGAGGTGTTCCTGTCTTGTAATGACCCGATTCTTGAGTAATATGCTTTTAATGGTATATGTAATTGATTGTTTATTATCGGTTATGGGGTCATGATATGTGTTTGAGCTCTTGCTAATTGACGAATTTTTACCTATTCGGCACGATATATATATATATATATATATATATATATATATATATATATATATATATATATATATATATATATATATATATATATATATATATATATATATATAATGTCGTGCCGAATATGTGAAGCTGGTGTTGAGAAATGGCATTACCAGCTAAGTTTAAAGAGTTTGTACATAACTTAGAAAGACAGCTCATCGCCTGCACAGCCGCCCCTGCAGACGAGGTCTTGAGAAGCTGTCGAAGTCATCTCTCAACGGGCTGTAAAGAGTTATAATTTGTAAGATTATAAATTACCCCTAGGGGATGTTATGTCAGCATATTTCATTAACTGATGGCTGACAAATTACATACTTGTTTGGACTCAAAAGTCTGCACCTTACTGCCGACTATAGGTTGATTACAAACTCCTTGCGACTCAAGAACTGCGCAGTCCCCCGTACTACAAGAAATTCGTAACCTACCTTGCTCTTGTAGCGTGGGCTATGGTGTTCTTCACACCTTCGACAGATATCGGTGACTTGATAGAAGCTGAAGTGTCCTTGGATGTCCACGTCTTCCATAGTCTAAGAATACGCACACTGGTACACTATGTTCCACAAGATTTGTCTTTATTGTTCACAATCTTATCACTAAAGAAGCTGATCACACTTCTCTTAAGTGTTTATTGTGTTTTATGAGATACTTTGTTCACACTAACGCACAAATTGTTCTTTTCTGGTTATCCTGGCGTCAGTGTCACTCTCAGTAGAGTCAAAAGTAATCTGAAGACGCCACAGCGCCCCACGCCGTTACTCCCCAGCACAAAAAAAAGCTGACATAGTACTTTTGCTTCCTTGCCACTTCCTCGATGAAGCAAAGCAGAATGTTTGATTCTTGCTGTCTTAAGCATAGACAACAATGTCCACTATCTTTACTATGGTAATAAAGTGGGAGCAGGATTTTCCTTAATTGTCCTGCTAAAGTAAGAGATGTACTGTCTCTTATTAAAATACACTCTGCAACACTGGAAGGAGTGGCGGTCACTTGACCACGTCGCATACTCGTACGGCATCTGTGATCAATTACTCACTGTAGCAGTAAACAAGATGCTTGTCTCTTCTGAGAGGGCTGGGTCCCTCAGGGCTGAAAGGGCTGAAAGGGGCTGAAGGGGCTGAAGGGGGCTGATACTCCCCTCCTGGAGAAAATTTCTCTGCACTAGGGGGCAGCGGAGGTTCGCTGCAGGTGAACTATTCATCACTTAACATTAATTTGATTTTCTCACTCGCCACCACTGCTGCTTGTCTTTTCTGAACAGCTTTAGTCTGTGTGGTTTCTGGAGAATCACTAATTTTGTTTTAACACTGTGTAATTCTAATGGTACTAGTTTATTTATTGTCCGCTTATTCACTACACCTTTGCTTAAAACATCAACTGTCCTGATGATTCCATTTGCATCAGGATATATGGTCACAATTTTTCCAAGTGGCCACTGGGACCTCGGACCATCATTGTCGATAATCACTATGTCACCAGGTCTTAAGGACTTATGATTTTCAGGAACACCAGCTCCATAGAAGTGTTCTCTCAATGAGGTGAGATAGTCTTCTCGCCAAATTTTCTCCCAACGTTCAATCACTTTATTAAGGTGTTTGAATTTACGTCTGAGTTGCTCAGGTTCGAAATAAGTAGGATCCTCTATGATTTCTTTATCATTCATGGGAGGAACAGGTTCGAGCCTTCTGCCATGGAGTAAATGAGATGGACTTAACACTTCTAAATTGTCTAGATCATCGGTAACATAAGTTAGAGGTCTGTTGTTGACTCTATTTTCTATTTCAGTCACAACTGTACGGAATTCTTCTAAGTCGATTCTTTGACGATGAAGAGTCTTCCTTAAACAACGTTTCACAATGCCGATCATTCTTTCATAAAATCCGCCGTACCATGGAGATTTAGGAGGACTGTATCTCCAACGACAACTGCGTTGATTCAGCATCTGTTGTACTTTTGCTTGATCAAAGATCTTGCTTATATAAGCAGCACCAGCAACAAAATTCGTTGCATTATCTGAAATCATCAGTCTGGGACATGCCCTTCTGGCTGCAAACCTTCTGAATAATTTGATAAAGGTTTCAGCAGACATGTCAGTGGCTACTTCTAGATGTACTGCTCTAGTTGTAGCACAAGTGAACAAACAGATGTACACCTTGATAGGAACTTTGTCAACTGTTTTGGTTAAAATTATTGGTCCAGTGTAATCTACACCTGTCACCTCAAATGGAGTGACATGACAAACTCTTTCAGAAGGATATGGAGGTGGACCTGGATACTGACATACTCGCATATCATAGTGACGACAAGTAATACAGTCCTTTATTTGTTTTTTCACACTTTGTCGACCTTGAGGTATCCAGTAGGATTGTCGTATATGACAAAGTGTGTCAGCTACCCCACCATGTAACACGTTACTGTGGGCGTTTTGCACAATCAGTTTTGTTAGCCAATGATTCTTGGGGATCAATATTGGATGTATGGCTTCTTTAGGTAGTGAAGAATTATGAATTCTTCCTCGACATCTTATAATCTTTTCTGAGTCGAGATAAAGTCCTAAAGAATTAATCATGACAGGTTTCTTTGGGGATTTATCTTGTGTTTCCAGAAATTTATATTCTGTAGAGAAAACATCTTTCTGTATTAGTTTCACCCAGTATTTAATGGGTTCAAGACATTCATAATCAGGTTTTATTCCTTTAATGAATTTAAAGACAAGAGCTGTAACTCTTAAGAGTTTACCCAAAGATGAGTATTTAGATCCATCAATGACTATTTCTGTTGTGTCTGCAGTATTTACACAACTTATTTCTGCTGTGTTCAAGCAGACTGTTTCTTCTGGCATAATGTGAGCTTTTTGCTGAGGCCAGTTATTTTCATTAGAGAGCCAGTTCGGTCCGTGGAGCCATAATTTATTATCCACAAATTTCTTGAGTGGGACACCACGTGACAACATGTCAGCTGGATTCTCTTGGGTAGAGACGTGGAGAAAGAGATAATCTCTCTGCATCTCTTTTATTTCTGCTACTCTGTTCTGTACATAGACCAACTTACTCTTATTATTTCTTAACCATTGGAGAACTGCCTCATTATCACTCCAGATCACGGTTTTTTCAATAGTGAGATGATCAAGTACTTTGTTGAGATAGACAGCTAATTTTGTACCTACATAGAGTGCTGTCAGTTCCAATTGTGGTACTGTTCTGACCTTCAAGGGTGCTACCCTGGCCTTTGAAGTAATTAGTGTACTTCCTTCAGCATTACTCATGTAAGCTACAGCGCCATAACCTCTGGTTGACGCATCACAGAACACATGTAATGTGTAATTGTTTCCCTCTTGACCTATTTGTCTGGGAAATTTAATTTGATGAAGTTGTTTAAACTCCCTGGATATTTCATCCCATGCTTGACTCATTTCTAGAGGCAAGTTCTCATCCCATCCAATTTTGAGCTTCCATGCATCTTGCATAAGCATTTTACCCTTTATGGTAATTGGTGAGACGAGTCCTAGAGGATCAAAACATTGTGATACCTCTGACAGTAAACTACGTTTAGTGAGTGTACTGCATGATTTATTGTTTATCTTTTTGAGACTCAAAGTATCTTCCTGTGTGTTCCAATTAAGTCCCAGCATATTGTTGCAATCAGGAATTTCAGTTTCAGCGAAATCTTCTTTGATAAGTTCCCTTAATTGCTTTGAATTTGTATTCCACATCCTTAGAGGCATATTTGCTTCTTTCATCTCCTTGTTAGCTTCTCTGTATAAGGATTTCAAATCCTCCTCTTTATTCACAGTACCTTGAAGATTGTCCACATAGAAACTTTTCTTTAAGATTTCTTTGAAGGGACTTTCAGATTTCTTCAAATGAGTATTTAGAGTAGCTTCTAGTAAGAATGGAGAGGATGTTGCACCAAATAATACTGATTTGAAACGATAAGTTTTCACAGGACTTTGAGGATCATGTGGATTTTCAGGCCACAAGAATCGAGTATAATCTCTATCTATTTCTTGTAGTCCTACTCTTAAGAAAGCTTTGGAAATATCAGCCGTGTAGGCATATGGGTTTGTGCGAAATTTCATAAGCACGTCTCCAAGCTTCTCAGTTAGTGAGGGTCCGGTCATCAGACAATCATTAAGACTTGCTACATCTTTATTTGCACGTGCGCTGCAATTATATACAACACGTAGTGGAGTGGTTTCAGAATCTTTTCTGACTCCATGGTGCGGGAGATAATGAGCTTCTGTCTTCAACTTATCTTCGACTATTTCCTCAATGAATTTATTGTCCAACTGTTCTTGTATGATATTATCATAAACAGTCAGTAGCTCTGGATTCTTCCTGAGCTCATGTATTTGTGCTTTCATTTGTCCGAAAGCCATGCGATAATTGCTAGGCAGATGTGGTGGATTTAATTTCCATGGTAACCTAACCCAATACTGTCCATCTTTATATTTGACAGTGTCCAAATATTGGTTATAAGTCTGAGACTCTTGTGGGCTTGGTTTATTTACATCAATACCTATCGCATCTAAATCCCACAACTTATCAACTGGTTCATTCATTTCTTCCAGTAATGATAATTTTTGCTGTGGTACATGATCAGCGGTTATTCTCGTAACTAGTACATTTTCCACTGAATCAATATCAGCTTCTTTCCCACTTTGAGAGGGAATGGGACCACATATCATGTGGCCTCCTGCTGTTTTCAGCAAGTGAACATCATGTTTACTTACTATATTTTGCACAAAACAGTGATAATAATCACTTCCAATGATTAAATCAATTGGACTAATAGTGTCCGTCTGTATGTCAGGACAGGCTAACTTGACCTTAGCTGCTTTCAGTGCTGCAACTGTTTCTTTTAATCCCTGGATCTGCACAGACTTAGGCAAATCATCTACTACCACAGCTTCTACTGTCTTTTTCCTGTTTCCTAGACCAACAGTGATTCTGGCTAGGTCATATGTCTGTTTACCAGAATTGTGGAAAAAACCAGCTATATCTAACTGTATTTTGGCATAGGGTTGTTTATTCAGTTTCTGCAACACTGTTCTTCTTATGAAGGACCTTTGTGAGCCTTGATCAAATAGTGTTAGCACATTGGTTTTGTGTAATTTATTAGATAACTCAACTCGAGCTATCGGGAGAGCAGTTGCTTTAAACTTATCTCTCACATTTAATGCTGTTGCTTGTTGACTTCCTGATTCTGTGGAAGTCTTCTGCTGTTCAGCAAAAGTATTTGGGCATAATGCTGTATGATGCATACCCTTGCATTTAAAACACTTCTTCAGTGAGCATTTTCCTCCCTTGTGTTCACCTAAACACTTGATGCACCTTTTCAGCTGATGAACACGTTGTTTACGTGCCTCCATTGATGTGTATTGACTACAATACTGTGCCCAATGTGTTCCATCACAAAGTACACATTTTGGAGTACGTTTATGTATGACAGTCTGTTTACTGTCTGTTGTATTCACAGCTTGATAAATGCCTATATGGGATTTCCCATTCTGTGGTTTAGTGGGAGTAGGTATACTCTTTTTATACTGAGTTGAAGGTTTATTATCCACGGGATTTGTGGATTTTTCATCTTGTCTCGTTGCTTGCATGCATGAAACTATTGTTTGTAAACCATTGCTAATTTCTTCACAAGTGAAATAGCGTTTATTGAACATAATATTTAATCGTTCAATAGTTTGTGGTGACAACTTATCTTGTACAATACCACTGATAAACCAATCACATTGCCTTAGGTCATATTTAGCACCTAGAGATCTGAGACTATTGTCTAATGTGATTCTAAATGCCTGTAAGTCTGAAAAACAATGTTTGGGTGGCTTCAAACTTGATATTAAGACTGCATGTCTAACTCTGGCCTTGTCAGCATCAAAGTAATTGTCTGCTAAGACACGTAAGGCTATTTGATAATTACCTTTAACCACCGGAAATGACTTAATCAGTTCATAGGGTTCTCCCTTCACAAGACATTTAAGGTAATTGAACTTAGCAATCTCATCTATGTCAGTTCGTGAATTTACTATGGATTGAAAACCACTAATGAATTCTTCATAATTATGACCTTGGAAAATAGGTAATGACAATGTAGGTAAGCTTGGTAATGGGACACTTGTTGTTGTTACAGGTGTAACAGGTGTTTGACCACTAGTTACAGTAGGTCTCTGTGACAGAGTTTTGTGGCAGATAGCCTGTACTCCTGTCCACCTTAATTGTTGATTACTAAAAGTATCCAAAACATTTTTAATTTCATCCTCAGATGGGTCTGATTCAAGAAATTTATTTTCATAATGTGTATAGTCTGAATTAATTATTTCCAGACGTCGTGTAAGTAATTCAAATTTGACCTCAAGATCATCAAAATCTATGTTTGTATCTTGAGTTAATCCTATACAGACTGAAATTAGATTTTCTAATTGTGTAATCTTAGTCTGTAAAGACTGAAACTGAGTTTTCAAACAAGCCATTTTAATGGTATACTGAAAATTCTAGCACCACACTTAGAGTGTTTAAAAAACACTGTACTGCTATAAACAGCTGAGTTTTTGTTATGCTTAAGTCAGCAATAATCGAGTCAGACACTACTGACCCACTAAGCTTAACCTCAGGGTCAATGACCATGAAGGGTACACAGTACATGTGGCTGGTGTTTATGGCTTGAGTTTGCTGTGTCAGCCTGACCACGATGATTAATCGTAAATAAAGATTATACACTTCATTCACTATACACTATAAATGTCACTGTATAACTGTAAATCACACGTGAATATTACTTACACATATATAAATGTCACTGTTAATATATATTTGAAAGCTTACACTTTATATATAAGTTCCTTTAATATAACAGGTATATCTATAAGAAACAAACTTTAACACAATCTTGTCTCTTAATTTCTGTCTATAAACATTATAAACACTATGTGTATATACACTCAGACAAACCGAACATCACTTGGGTTGTTGTTGTCTTAGTCAGCACTTCTTCGAGTTTGGAGCAGTGGATGCAGGGTGCCATCCCCCGTTTTCTTGTTGGGTGAGTCACCCAGCTCCCGTTTTCTTTGGGTGAACGCTGGGTGAGCGCCCGTTTTCTTTTGGCTGCCCATTCTCTGTGATTGAGTCTGGAGGGACTCATTTATACTGATTTAAATTGTAAAACACTAGTTTTACAGATTTTTTCGAAGGACCTTGGCTCGTAGGTTATTTGTAAACTGTAGCACAACATATTTGGACCACAGTGTGGCCTTTATCCGGTTCGAGCACGACCAATATGTTGAGAAATGGCATTACCAGCTAAGTTTAAAGAGTTTGTACATAACTTAGAAAGACAGCTCATCGCCTGCACAGCCGCCCCTGCAGACGAGGTCTTGAGAAGCTGTCGAAGTCATCTCTCAACGGGCTGTAAAGAGTTATAATTTGTAAGATTATAAATTACCCCTAGGGGATGTTATGTCAGCATATTTCATTAACTGATGGCTGACAAATTACATACTTGTTTGGACTCAAAAGTCCGCAACTTACTGCCGACTATAGGTTGATTACAAACTCCTTGCGACTCAAGAACTGCGCAGTCCCCCGTACTACAAGAAATTCGTAACCTACCTTGCTCTTGTAGTGTGGGCTATGGTGTTCTTCACACCTTCGACAGATATTGGTGACTTAATAGAAGCTGAAGTGTCCTTGGATGTCCACGTCTTCCATAGTCTAAGAATACGCACACTGGTACACTATGTTCCACAAGATTTGTCTTTATTGTTCACAATCTTATCACTAAAGAAGCTGATCACACTTCTCTTAAGTGTTTATTGTGTTTTATGAGATACTTTGTTCACACTAACGCACAGATCGTTCTTTGCTGGTTATCCTGGCGTCAGTGTCACTCTCAGTAGAGTCAAAAGTAATCTGAAGACGCCACAGTGCCCCACGTCGTTACTCCCCAACACAAAAAACAAGCTGACATAGTACTTTTGCTTCCTTGCCACTTCCTCGATGAAGCAAAGCAGAATGTTTGATTCTTGCTGTCTTAAGCATAGACAACAATGTCCACTATCTTTACTATGGTAATAAAGTGGGAGCAGGATTTTCCTTAATTGTCCTGCTAAAGTAAGAGATGTACTGTCTCTTATTAAAATACACTCTGCAACACTGGAAGGAGCGGCGGTCACTTGACCACGTTGCATACTCGTACGGCATCTGTGATCAATTACTCACTGTAGCAGTAAACAAGATGCTTGTCTCTTCTGAGAGGGCTGGGTTCCTAAGGGCTGAAAGGGCTGAAAGGGGCTGAAGGGGTTGAAGGGGGCTGATACTCCCCTCCTGGAGAAAATTTCTCCACAGCTGGTCAATTAGCAAGAACTCATTTTAAATTAAGTCCCCTCTCCATTAATGTTAATGTAGCTACAAAAGAATTTAGAAAACTTACCTAACCTTATTATAACAAGAACAATTTATTTTAGCCTAACCCAACTAAATATATTTTAGATTTGTTTACAGTAATTTAATATTAAACAAATACAGTGAAATATCTTTTTTTCGTTATGTTCAGAATGATTTTGGCGAAATTATTGCATACACAAATTTTCGCTTGTCCTATATGGCAAGATGAGCGCTGCCATTTAAGCCAACATCGCAAGTTCTACCTATTCGGCACGACATATATATATATATATATATATATATATATATATATATATATATATATATATATATATATATATATATATATATATATATATATATATATATATATATATATATATATATATATATATATATATATATATATATATATATATATGCAATAAGATCACAGTAAACAGGTGATTTCAGAATATGCAAAACAACCACTCTGAAAGAATAGAGAAATTCCAAGCGCTTTCGTGACTACTCACATTATCAAGGAACTATCATAGTTCCTTGATAATGTGAGTAGTCACGAAAGCGCTTGGAATTTCTCTATTCTTTCAGAGTGGTTGTTTTGCATATATATATATATATATATATATATATATATATATATATATATATATATATATATATATATATATATATATATATATATATATATGTATTATATATATATATATACATATATATATATATATATATATATATATATATATATATATATACATGCGTATGCATGTTATGCTTCTTAGACAGTGGGAAAAAATAAAAACCTTCTTAAGAAAATTAAGACAGTTACCATTTTTTTAAATTTCCTTCCAGAACCAAAACATTACAGTGTACGATCCAAGACAAACACTGTTCCATATTTATTAATAAGATGATAGACAAACTTATAAAGGTGGATTCCTATCCTACCAAAACGACTGAACACATGCCATAAGTCATCCTCGGTTGCCTCAAAAGGTATATTACGAAGTTTCACCCAAGTTTATCTTTTGGACACATCCACCAAGCGCACTTTGACAAATCTGCAGTCACCTCCATCACGACGTCTTGAAATTTGTCAACGACCGCTTCGTACATCTCAGCCAATATCACATTGACGAACATTCGTTTGACCTCATTTATGGCTACTCCGTAGAGATCTTCGTCAGCAATCTTCCTTCAGCAATTCAATCCCTACTGTGTTGACACGTTTCCTTAATCCCGTGGCCATTATGCTCACGGACAACTACTCGGGAATGCAGGAGGAGCACCAATAGCACGTCCACCAAAGCCGCTGTCTAGGCGGCGAATACGTGTTTTCTCTTTTGTTACTTTTTGTATCTCATATTTTCATGAGTTTTCTTCCTGCACTTACCCTCTTTGCTTTATTTATCAGATATATCTTTACTTCTCTGAACTCAGACATATCCAAATACCTTTCCTCTCTACATCTAAAAAAAAACTCACCAACTATTTAATTATCACGTCTACATCTAAATAACCTCACCTGCCATTTCAACATCTAAACAATCTCACCAACCATTTAAATGTCACTTCTACCGTTAAACAACTTCGCCTTAACCTCGAATGCATAGTTCAGAAGGCTCCTTTTGTCACTCATCATACCTCTTTCACTTAAATCTATCATCCTATTTGTTCGTGAACATGAGCTGTGAGTTTCTGACCGATGCTTCAATTTGAACAGAAGGAAGATCCGTGTGAGAGAAAAGAGTGCAGCCACCACTGTTTGTCGTCACGTCTGCTGCCTTCAGGCTTCATTTGCTACTGCCCTTCGGGAATGCGGCTTCAGGACGACCGTCGCACCTGTGTTGCCAAGGAACCCGACCAAGTGATGGAGTTCCCATGGAAAACCGGCTAGTGTCCGGACACTTGTATGTGTTGTGGAACACCCGGGTGTGTGTGCTGTGTGTAAACCCACGTGTGTGTTGTGTGTAAAACCACGTGTGTGTTCTGTGCAACACCCATATGTCTGTTGTGTGGAATACCCACGTGTGTTGTGTGGAACACCCATGTATGTGTTGCGTGGAACACCCACATGTGTGTTGTGTGCTGTGGGACACTCAGCTGTGTCGTCATAACACATGCTTTTGTTTAATAACCGTACAACGTTTAAAATCCCCCAGTCAGTAGACACAGAATAAATCCCGTCAATCAAGTGTATATATACTGAGAGATACAAATCTCTGTGTACATTTCTATGAATATATATCTCTATGAATATTTCTTTTCTCCTCAAGAAATGAAAAACTTATAATAAAGTTTCACTGATCATTTTTTTATGCCACGGAAATAAATTTGCTATAAACTTGACTTTAAATTTATTTGTTAAGAAGTAGTAAATAAAGAACAATAAAAACTTTGCAGTTTAACTATAACTTTATTAAGCAATAAAGTCAGTAACAATGATAAATAATGATATATAATGCGACACAAGAAGAGTTACTTAAACTTTCCAGATGCATCAGATTGCCTGTCTGCTTCCTAGGTTGCTTAGCTACCTCCTACGTCTCTCCGAATCGACCCCTGCAACCACAAATAGGCGAGTACAAGATAAACTCAGGAGCCAGACTGATGCAGGCCTAAAGACGCCCAGGACGCATTTTTTCCATATATGACGCACTCCTGCCATGCATAACACACTCCAGCCATATATAACGCACTCCTGCCATGCATAACACACTCCAGCCATTTATGACGCACTGTACTGATTCTCTCATTGTTCGCTTGTAATGTATACAGGAAGACTTAAGGCGATGCGGTACTACTGTGGTAGTGTAGTGGTAATTGAGTTGTGGTGCAATGGTGCTACTGTGGAAGGGGCCGAGGCCTTAAGGTTGTATCTGCGTTACCTTGGTCATTGACATCGTCACTCCTCTGAAAATGAGAAAAATGGGTTTTTAATGAAGTGAAAGATGAGGAAATAGGTACTCAGGCCAGCGAAAGTAAGACAAGGGAGGTGGTGTGTACTCACAACAGTAGAGGATACTCGCAACAATATGAGAGTAATACAGTATGAGAAGTGGCTACTCACAAGAGTGTGAGAGTAAAACAAGATGGGTGGGAGGTACTCGCAACAGTATAACAATAAGACAAGATGGGAGATACTCACAACAGTGTAACAGTAAAACTAGATGGGAGGGAAGTACTCAGAACAGTATAACAGTAAGACATGGTGGGTGGGAGGTACTCATGACAGTATAACAGTAAGATATGGTGGGTGGGAGGTACTCATAACAGTATAACAGTAAGACATGGTGGGTGGGAGGTACTCACAACAGTATAACAGTAAGACATGGTGGGTGGGAGGTACTCACAACAGTATAACAGTAAGACATGGTGGGTGGGTGGTACTCACAACAGTATAAGAGTAAGATATGGTTGATGGGAGGTACTCACAACAGTATAACAGTAAGACAAGATGGAAGGGAAGTACTCACAACAGTATAACAGTATGACATGGTGGGTGGGAGGTACTCACAACAGTAAGAGGGTAAGGCAGACGTGGAATCCAGCTGAGAGGTAGTTGTAGGTGGCAGCTCGAGTAGTGATGGTGGCAGTGTAGACAACATTGTAGAGTGGAGCAGCCAGGAAGGGCAACAGCGACTCCAAAGTTGCCATCACTGCATACACTTTTCCTATGAGGGAGACCAGACTTGTTGTACCTGTTCTTTGATCATCGTCCCTTTCCCCAGGCCAGGTCACAGACCAGGTCTCGTCTGTTACTCTAATTGTTCATGCACTCAGACGTGGGTAGCACAGCCAGACTGGTCTCTAGTTAGTTTTGAAGTAGTGTTAGTGTGCTTCTGAAGGCAATCAGGAGTCTGGTATTAAATCCCCTTATACCTGGAGGGACGGAGTTACTATCAGCAGTCTGGTATTAAGTCCCCTTATACCTGGAGGGACGGAGTTACTATCAGGAGTCTGGTATTAAGTCCCCTTATACCTGGAGGGACGGAGTTACAATCTCTCTCTCTCTCTCTCTCTCTCATACACATTTATAAACACATATACATACACGCTTGCACACTTACACATAGGGGGCCAGGAGCTGAGGCTCGGGGCCAGGAGCTGAGACTTGACTCCTCACACACACACACACAAACACACTTCACACATACTCACACACATACACACACACACACATACACACACGAAGAGAAGATTTTTAAGCATTCTGATAGTCCTATGGTAGTCAAAGTGTGGTTGTGTAACACTCGGCAGTCGTGGGGTAGACTGACAGCATCTAACAGTCGTGTGATGGTCGTAGTGTGGTTGCAACACTCGGCAATCGTAGGGTAGTTTGACATTTTAGTCGTGTTTTGGTGGTAAGTGTGGTTGCAACCTCGGCAGATATATGGTTATTGTGCAGCACTGATTTTTTCTGCTGAAATTTGTTTTTATTACAGTATATGTGTAAGATTTTATTTGTGTAAGTTTTGTGTGGCAGGTGAAGTGACTTCACAATATACACAAAACTTCACCGTATCTCTTCAAACACAATTTATTGGAAATGAACAGTACAGTGAAATACACCACTATGAAGGTCTTCAAGTGGGACCGTGACAAGATCTTTCATACATTTCCACATCAGCCAAGCTGTTTGTTATATACAGTGAGCATCAAGGTCCAAGTGAGCAGGTCATGCACCAGAAGGCCTGGTGTGAGCCTGGGCCGCGGGAACGGTGATTTACGGAGTCATCAGACACCAGGTAGTGAATTTACAGCACAAGTTATAGAGTAGATCTTGTGTCACTGCATAGGTTAAGGGTATGCAAACTGCTTGGGGTGGATCAGGCTTCAGAAGGCAGGTAGGTTGTAGTTGGTGACAGTGGATGGGCAGTATCATTGAAGGTGCATGCCACCAGCGCTGACCTGGCGTGCCCAGCATTCCAGCAACATGTGCAACCAGCCACCGGCCCCTCCACGGGTACGGGATGGCCCAGATTGCTGCTGTAATCTGCTCGCTTGCTGTCTCGTGGTCCCAGGACTTTCAAACACGACTTCCTAGAGATCGTGCATGGAGTCATTTGTGTCATTGGCAGAAAACATATGAGGTTGTGGTGTGTGAATCACGGGGAATGTAGCCAAGCAACTCCCCATTCAATAATGCTATATGGTTGAGTGTACACCTTGGCCAAGGTGCTCTCCTCCACCATCAGCTGCTTTAATATTCACCCATATCTTCATGAAACATCACTCATGCTGAAAGTACACGCGCACATTCTTTTCATATTTAGTGCCAAAGAGTATATATTTGTTTTAGAAGCGGTGATATTAGGCATTTGCGCTTGGGTTGCCGGATACCAGTAACAAGTGTCTGGAAGACCCTCCCACACTCATGGAATACACATTCACCATACTTGTTTGACCCTTCGCGCACCTTAGTTTTAAAGACCTTGCTTACTTTGCGAAGGCTGCGTTTGGTAGTGACTGTTTACTTGAGGCTGAAGTATGCGGAGGATCATCCAGACTTAGGCGTCCTGATCCATCATCGTGCCCTGTCGTGTGGTACTAGTGAGTCAGGCAACCTAGTCGTCCGCTCAGTCTCTTACCTTACCTGGGCTGTGACGGTCGCCCCGCTGACGAGACCGTCTCTTTATAACGCCGGTATCTATTGTGTAAGCGAGTGTTTATTTTTTTTTTTTTTGGATGTGTGTGGTTCTGAGCTCGTTATGGGCGAGCCTGGTGGCATCCTGCGAGTTACGAAGTACGTATTCACTGGCACGTGGTTATACACTGCCTGTGAAATATCTACTCCCTTTCATCATAGTGTGAGCGTATCATTTTGTTGTGATATATATATATATATATATATATATATATATATATATATATATATATATATATATATATATATATATATATATATATATATATATATATATATATATGTATATATATATATATATATATATATATATATATATATATATATAATATATATATATATATATATATATATATATATATATATATATATATATATATATATATATATATATATATATATATATATATATATATATATATATATATATATATATATTCAACAAGTCGGCCGTCTCCCACCGAGGCAGGGTGACCCAAAAAAGAAAGAAAATCCTCAAAAAGAAAATACTTTCATCATCATTCAACACTTTCACCACACTCACACATTATCACTGCTTTTGCAGAGGTGCTCAGAATACAACAGCTTAGAAGCATATACGTATAAAGATACACAACATATCCCTCCAAACTGCCAATATCCCAAACCCCTCCTTTAAAGTGCAGGCATTGTACTTCCCATTTCCAGGACTCAAATCCGACTATATGAACATAACCGGTTTCCCTGAATCCCTTCACTAAATATTACCCTGCTCACACTCCAACAGATCGTCAGGTTCCAAGTATCATTCGCCTCCATTCACTCCTATCTAACACGCTCATGCACGCTTGCTGGAAGTCCAAGCCCCTAGCCCACAAAACCTCCTTTACACCCTCTTTCCAACCCTTTCGAGGACGACCCCTATATATATATATATATATATATATATATATATATATATATATATATATATATATATATATATATATATATATATATATATATCTGGCACCTCTGCCAGAGAGAGGCTGTGGGGATCTCGCTCTGTGATTTTGGCACAATATCGTCCAATCAAGAACACCTACCAGGATTATCATCAACAGGCTGGTGTGTGAAT
This sequence comes from Cherax quadricarinatus, assembly GCF_038502225.1. Taxonomy (NCBI): domain Eukaryota; kingdom Metazoa; phylum Arthropoda; class Malacostraca; order Decapoda; family Parastacidae; genus Cherax; species Cherax quadricarinatus. Next base: position 24,150,674 of record NC_091304.1, read on the forward strand.
ATCTGCTGCTCGTGTTGGAAAGGGCCAGAAGACTCCGCATTTCGTCTATTCCGTCAGAATCAAGAAAAGTTTTGTGTATGTGAATTCAGTGAGGGAACATAACGGTCACCTATGGGTAGGAGAGGTCGGTGAGGGGAGGCCTAATGGAGGGGGAGGAGGCGGAGGTTGAGGGATAAAACTGTCCCCCCCCCTTCCCCAAACAGGCGCGCATACACCGTGTGCTCGTGTCACAACAATGGTGTGTTTGTTCACCGTGTGTATAGTGTATAAAGTCTATAGTGTACAGTGCATAGTATGTGCATGGTATGCGCATATCATGTGAAGTGTATAGCGGTGTGTTGTTGATAGTGAAGGCAGTGCACTGAGCATAGTGGTGTATAGTAACATGTGCACTGAGCATCGTGGTGTATAGTGACTTGTCCTGGGAGGGAGTGAGTGCCCTACTCCGCCTCAGCACACATCTTCCACCGCCCACCACAAGGACTGGACACCCCTCTCCTCTCCCCCCACCACCACCATGAACCACATGCGGAATGTGCCATGCGCCATTTTCCCTTCAGCTTGGGCTTATCACACAGTTTGAGGTATGGCAGACGATGAAGCCAGCCAGCCACAAAGCCAGGGAAACAATGCACCCAACAATGAAAGAAGAGGCACATGTCAGGTGTGTGGAGAGTTTCGAGCACGCAACAGGGACGGCGGTATTCGTGCACACAATGGGTGTGCGGGATCACATATGCCCCCAGCAGAAAGCAGCCCACAGCCTCCACAGGCAGATGACAATTCCAATGGCAACCTCGTCACTTGCGATAACCTTCTGTTGGCATTCAAATCCACTGCTAGCAGTACACTATCCCACATCCCTAAAGCAGCTCGCCCATATGCAGCAGGGAAATTCACAGACCTTCTTAAGCGGGTGAATGGAGGTTCCACCAACTTAGAAGCCCGAGGCACCATCCAAGCATGGCGCAACCTTCTCTTGTTGGGCAATGTCTGTCTTGCAGTTCCTGAAAGACGAGGCAAACTGCTAACCACGTCAGTTATCAAGGCAGTGCGCAACTACCCAAGAACGGATAACTGTGTCCCTCTGCCCCATCATCTCAGGAATCAAAGAGGCAGACCCAAGAAAAGTCCTACTGAGAACGAGAAAATTTGTGCACAGGTTAGCAAAAAAATTGAGGAAGGTAACACAGTGGGAGCAATAAGAATAATTACAAGTGACGACACTGTAGCCCCCAAGGATGAGACCATGGCCCAAGCACTATGAGACAAGCATCCAACCAGGGACACCACAGCCATCAACGACAACCCTGAGGAAGACCCTATCACTGAACAATTAATTTTGCCAGAATCGGAAGTCTATAAGGCGATCGTGTCATTTCCAGCAGGATCTGCAGGAGGTTACACTGGAATTCGACCTCAGCACCTCAAAGAGATGGTAAATCCAGTACTCGGTGAGGTGAATCTGCATCAATTCTTCTCACCGAGTTAACAACTTTCGTCAACAATTGCCTGGCTGGGCGAATCCCAGAAGAAATTAAACCTTTCTTTTTTGGAGCCTCACTATGTGCTTTGAAGAAGAGGGATGGGGGAATCAGACCCATTGCAGTTGGAAACACTCTTCTCCGTCTCGTTGCCAAAGCAGCAGTGAGAAACATTCGCCTAGAAGCTGCCACTTTACTCCAGCCACACCAACTGGGCTTTGGGGTCTCTCAAGGCAGTGAAGCTGCAGCTCATGCGGCAAGGGCCTACATCAGGGACCTACCAGAAGACAAGGCCATAGTCAAACTTGATTTTAGAAATGCCTTTAATATGGTGAGGAGAGATGCTGTTTTGCCAGCTGTTCGGGTTCGGTTCCCCAGTCTCTTTCCCTTCATTTCAGCCAGCTACAGCAAACCCTCAATTCTTTTGTTTGGAGTACATGAAATTCAATCATCAGAGGGTGTTCAGCAGGGTGACCCACTTGCTCCACTTCTCTTCTGCTTGGCAGTAAGAGAACTAACTTCCAGCCTACGCAGTGAGCTCAATATCTGGTACCTGGATGACGGCACTCTGGCAGGTACTGAAGAGTCCCTCGTGGGGGGACCTACAACTGGTGAAAACACAGGGAGAAGGCTTGGGACTCATCCTCAATCCCTCTAAGTGTGAAATCATCACAGCGAACCAGGAAATAATGAATGCTGTGCGAAGAATCCTCCCGGAAATCTCAACTACAACTCCGTCCAACAGTACCCTCTTGGGGGCACCGCTGGGTCACCAGGCCATCGATACTGTCCTCAGGGACAAATTGAATGACCTTATGAGAATGGAGGAGAGAATAAGCGATCTTGATGCCCATGATGCTCTGTATCTCCTCACAAGGTGTCTTACTATGCCAAGACTCACTTACTTCTTCAGGTGTGCACCCTCTTTTGACAACCCAACACTCGATGAATATGACGCACACCTGAGATCAACTTTTAAGAAGGCACTGAACCTGTCACTAGAGGATGAGCAATGGGATCAGGCAACCCTCCCAGTGCGACTGGGAGGTATAGGGGTGCGTAAAGCAACGCATGTTGCTTTACGCACCTTAAATCCACTTTCGATGTAGCCAACCGACATGTAATCATTAGTGAACTTGCCAGAATGGATGTTGGAGGATGGCTTCTCCGCTGGATTAAAGGTTACCTGTCCAACAGAAAATCGTCTGTGTTGTTCCAGGGACATAGAAGTGTAACTAAAGACTTTGAATTAGGAACCCCACAGGGAGGTGTGCTCAGTCCCGCACTGTTCAGTATTCTAATTAATGCATTACTTAATGCTATGCCTAGTCAGCCCCATCATTATGTGATTAGTTTTGCTGATGACATAATGATTCACACCACCGGATTCTCCAACAC
>NC_091304.1:24158555-24195063 GCF_038502225.1 Cherax quadricarinatus
CATTAAATCGTCTTGTGAATGGTAATGTAATCAGTGATAATAACATTAAGTTAAGAGAATGCGGGAAATGAAATAAGTCGCCCTGCTCCGAGTGAACACGTGGTTCCCGTCCCGAGAATAGTGAAGTTTTATGGAGTCACGACTTCTAAACCGGGACAAACCAACGGATACCTCGTCCTGCTGGAATAAGAACCATGTTGGTATAGCAGAATATCGAAATGAGATGGTGAATGGAGAAAATGAGGAGCATCAATCACCCACAGTTAAGTAACCTTTCTAGTTATAGCAGACTGATACTGGCCAGTTAGGTATGTTGTAATTGGATAGGTTATGAGTGATCCAGCTACATCAAGTAACCACCAGAGAATATCGGTCCACGATTAATTAGTAGCGCCGTACTTGTGGGTGCTATCCAATCTATACTGGTCTCGGATAGATATGGATAAGATTGTGAGGTCGAAGGCCCACCTGCAGTGATCAGGGGTGGTGAAGCTTTCTCACATGTTCACACGGGGTGACTACGGTAAACAATATAGTGTTGTCTCCCAATGAGATTACTTGTATGTATATAATGTTGAGGTACATAAAGGTAATCACCCTAAAAAAATTTCCATGTCTGCCCACTGGTCCTTCCTGAACTGGATGCAATCAGTGAAAAATTAATTGAATTAATTACTTAATAATTAAGTGACTGATTGAAGAAAGTGGGTATAGGGTACACAAATTTAATCGGTTGTGTGGTGGATGAAAATTAGCCCAATTAATTACTAGCACATGGGTGGCTAGGATTTATACAAGAGTAAAGTGCAAGAATTACTCTCACAAGGTGTCTACTTAAGTTGTATAATTGGTGATTATTAATTCCCTAACCATGGCTGGGTCTGAGGAAGTTAGTGCGGCTGGCAAGTCCATGGATGCCAAAGCAAAGAAAGCGTCACTACAAGCTCGGAAGGGTCATGTTACTAAATCATACAACAAGTGTATGGAGTTAATGGGACAAGAAACGGTAAACCCTGATGAATTAAAGTTACACCTAGATGCCTTAGAAAATAGATATGAGTCATATAAATTGTGGTATAAGGACTGTGAGAGCGATCTTCTGGTGAATTGTGCAGATGATGCTGAAAGGGAGCGACTGCTGAATCAATATTATGAAGTGGAGGACAACATTGTGTCCTGCAAAACTAAGGCTTTAGAGAAGGTAAAGAGTGTAAACAATATTGTTGGTCAACCTAGTAAGGAAAATCAGAGGTGTCTACAAAAACTCCCAGAATTATGCATGCCTGTGTTTAATCCGGGAGAAAACTGGGAGGAGTTTTGGTCTATCTTTAAAGCAGTCGTACAGGATAGGAGTGATCTTGCAAGTGTTACCAAATTATGCTATTTAAAGTGACAAGTAAGAGGAGATGCGCATGTTCTCATACAAGCATTCCCGAATGTAGATGACTCCTATAGTGAGGCAGTTGACTTGTTGGAGGTCACTTATGGTAACTTGGAGCAAAGTAGGCTGGATCTAGTAGCTATTTTGGCTAGTTTGAAGACTCCAGATCACAACCGCAATGGCTTACAGCAATTTAGGATCAAACTAGAAAGCACTCTTAAGACCTTGAGTAATAAATATGATCTGGAGGGAGCAGAGTGGTTGTTGAGTGCCTTGATTCAGAATAAATTGAACCACAAGACAGTAGAGTGGCTATCTAACAGATATCACAATGGTTACTTTGGGTTGGAAGAAATAAGAGTAGGCCTGCAGGAGCTAATATTCCAACTGCAGACCAGCCAACCCATTACCTCTAGGAATACCACGTCTACAGACCCCAGTGCACCTGTCAGGTCACCTATTAAACGGGGTTACGTAGGCACATATCAAGTGACAGGGGCCAGTAATAGTGGTTCTCCACATCAAAGCAAGAGGAGGAAGTACCACAATAAGGGTAGCCCAGTTGATAAGAGGTCAGGCAAAGAAAGGAGAGATTGTATCTTCTGCAACGGTACTCATTTCTCTAAGAACTGTAATGCCTATAATTCATGGGATGTTAAAGTGGAAAGATTGGAAGAGCTTGCTAGATGTATCAGGTGTCTAGGAAATCATAATGTAAGGGATTGCCGTGCTAACTTGAACCATTGTTATCAGTGTAACAAGGGAAGACACCACATAGCTATGTGTAAGGGCGGATCTAATCGTAATGATGGTAACAATAGTACTGATAGTGATAATAACCCAGACACAACAGTAGCCAACGTAGAGATTGCAGCTAATGTCGGTAATGATGGCCTAGCTGAGGTAGCTTTACCTGTGTTGGATGTGGTGATTAATGATAAACGGCGTAAATCCAAAATTGTAACAGCATTACTGGATCAGGGATTACAACGTACCTTCATAAAACATAATTGCCTTAATGGGAGGAAGGTACAAATGGGAGATCCTGCTATACTCAAGTTATCTGGCTTTCTCTCGAATAAGAAGGCCCAGTCATACGACACTGTTTATGTAACTGTCAGGCTGGGCAATGAGAGAAAACGTATTAATGCCGTAATTGTGGATAGGCTCCCAGAGAAAATATCTACAATAGGGCTTGGTAACGCTACTGAAAGGCTTTCAAGTAAGGTAAATTTGGCACCTTCTGGTGTAAATAATGATTCTGTGGGGCCAATAGATATTTTGATAGGTAGTGACCATTATGCCACCTTTGTAAAGGGTATGACAAAGAAATGCAGATCACCCTTCTAAGGACCGCAGGAGGTCACCTGATGTATAACAGGCTTCCTCGTACTGATAATGAATGACTGGAGGAAGCCATAAATACAGTTACAGTGTGTCTTACTCATGAAATATCACCCTAGTATAAATATACTTCAATAGAGGATGAAGTTGAACCTGTGCATAAATTATGGGAATTGGACAGCATAGGGATCAATGTAAATGAAGAAAGTCCAGATGATTCCTTTAATCAAGAACAATACCAGAAGGATGTTAAATTTGAATCTGGACAATACTGGGTGAGACTTCCATGGAAGCTGAACCATCCAGACCTACCAACTAATTACCGGATGGCGTATGGACAATTAAAAGCTCAGCTCCGCGAACTGAGCAAGACTCCAGAACTGTTGACTGCTTACGATGATATAATTAATGAGCAGTTAAATAATAAATTCATAGAGGAGGTACCTCCTGAGCAAGCCCAGATTTATGGTCACTATTTGCCACATCACGGAGTGAAGAAGGATTCTAAGACCACTCCTCTGAGGATTGTTTAATTGTAGTGCCAGGAGTAACAAAAATGTACCTAGTTTGAATGACTGTTTGATGACAGGTCCGTCGTTGACGGAAAAACTGGGAGACATATTATTAAACTTCAGGGTTAAGAATTATGCCTTTACGGCAGACATAAGTAAAGCTTTCCTGAGAGTGGGTCTGCAGGAGGCTGACCGGGATTGCACAAGGTTCTTATGGCCCGAGAATCCTAGTGACCCATTTAGTCCCCTGAAGACTTTTCGCTTCAGGAGTGTATTGTTTGGTGCTACCTCCAGTCCGTTCCTACTCCAGGCAACGATAAATGCACACCTTAAGCGTACGGGTGGTCCACTGAGTGGAGTAATGGGTAAACAATTTTATGTGGATAATTTCCTGGGGGTGACGTCTACTGAAGAGGAACTAATGAGCATATATGAAGGGACTAATGAAATAATGCAAGGTGCAAATATGCCCCTGAGGGAATGGAACAGTAATTCGTCCATTTTAAGGGTTCAAATAATTAAAGACAACCCTGGAGTTGAAGTGTCTAAATATAGTAATGTGCTGGGACTGACTTGGGACACAGAGAGAGACTTGTTATCGTTTAAGTCTAATAACTACAGCATGTCCAATAGATTAACCAAGTGAGTCTTACTTGCGGAAGTTTCAAAATGCTTCAATCCACTAGGCTTAGTGTCACCACTTACAATAAGAGGAAAATTGTTGATACAAGAAGCATCGAAGCTTAAGTGTGCTTGGGATGAAACCCTACCTGAGGAATTTGTTGAAAGGTGGGAAGAACTAATAGGTGAATATGTAAAATTACCAATGTTGGAGTTCCCACGTAATGTGGCCAGTCAAGATGGAGAAAATGTACTCCACATTTTTTGCGATGCTTCGAAATTAGCATATGGAGCAGTCGCTTACCTTCAATGTAATAGTGCCATTTCTCTTGTTATGTCTAAGGTGGCTCCAATCAAATCACGTACCTTACCTCAGTTGGAATTAACGGTCATTCATGTAGGTGTCAAATTAGCCAATTATATAAGAAATAAATTGCGAGAGATAAATATCAGTGACACCGTAATTTGGTCTGATAATGAGGTATCCTTACAATGGATTCGTAATGGTAACAGTAAGATTGTGTACATACAAAACAGAGTCTCTGAAATCAGTCAAATACAGGAGAAATATAACAGTTTGGGTCAGTATATGTTAACCTTTAATCACATTCCTGGTGACGAGAATCCGGCTGACTTCTTGTCTCGAGGCTTGACTTATGAAAAATTTGTGAGTGCTTTATCATGGTTTAAAGGGCCAAGTTGGCTGGTGGACAAAATTAACTGGCTGGTGCAAAAGGCACATATTGCTCCTGTCGAAATTACGGTGAGCACCGCTCCAGTCAGTAGTCCCTCCTTAGCCATTGATATGAATAGGTATTCTTCCTTACCCAAGCTGATTAGCGTAACAAGGTTAGTGTTTAAATTTATAAGTAAGATGAATATCTCATATAATTTTCCCCATCCCCTGAAATACTGGCTACAGAGGGTACAAGAAGAAACCTACAGGGATGAGATTAAATTAATGATGGAAGGAAAAATTGTGAAAGGCTCAATAATAGAAAAGCTGGGGCTGTATTTAGAGGATGATGTTATTAGGTGCAGAGGCAGGTTACAAAATGCTGAATTGGGGGAATATGTTAAACACCCTATCTTGCTGCCCAAAACTCATCACCTGACAACCTTGATTGTCTTTAATCCCCATAATAACGTGATGGATGGTGGGGTACAGGATACTTTAAACTGTATTCGGGAAACCTTCTGGATTCCACAAGGATAGCAAAGTGTAAAAGGGTTATCAAGTCGTGTGTAACATGTCGCCGGGTAGATGCCAGAACTTACATGTACCCAGGTCCTCCACTATTGCCCAAGGAACGTGTGCAGTTGGTAAAACCATTTGATGTGACCGGAGTGGACTATAGTGGGCCAATCATTTTAACAGGTACTTCAGACGGTGTTCCTTTGAAGGTGTATGTATGTCTATTTACTTGTACAGCTACTATGGCTGTTCATCTAGAAGTGGCTCAGGACTTGTCTGCAGAACAGTTCATACAGCTGTTCCGGAAATTTGCAGCTAGACGATCCTGTCCAAGATTGATGATCTCAGATAATGCCACCAATTTTGTAATGGGTGCTCAACACTTGATGGAATTAAATAAGAGTGATGATGTACAGTCTTTGTTGACCCTTCGAGGGTGTGTCTGGAAATTTATTACTCCCAGAGCCCCTTGGCAGGGAGGACTGTGCGAAAGAATGATAGGTACAGTGAAAAGATGTCTTCGTAAGGTGCTACACAGGAAGAGAATTAATTTGGAGGAATTCTGTGCAGTGCTGGTGGAGGCAGAGAATCGGGTAAACAATCGCCCTCTGTCATACATGAGCGACACTCCTGATGCGGAGATCCTGACTCCCTCTCACCTAATATGTGGACGAAGGTTAGAAGCTTCACCTATCTATAGAGATAATCCCGAGGGAAGTGATGAGGATTACAATAACGTGACCGTGTTGAGTGATAAGTTCAAGATGTTAAATAAGGTAATTACTCATTGGTCCAATGTGTGGCGTAAAGAATATCTTCTTTACGCCACACATTGGCATTGTGTTAATTGATACTGAACAACATCGAACATTGTGGCCTCTGGGCAAGGTAGTTACATTATACCCAGATGCACAGGGTGTTGTCAGAAACGTCAGAGTGTTGTGTCGTGGTCAGGAAAGTTTGCATACCATTAAAAAATTAATTCCCTTAGAATTAAATGGTGTTCAATCCAGTGCAGATGGAAATCTAAGGGAAAGTGACACGAGTGATATTGAAGACACTGACCGAGTGATGCAAGAAGAAATTGTAGTAAGACCCACTAGGAAAACAGCAGCGCAATCTAGAGAGGGCTGGAATCGTCTCCTGGAGGAAGACGCAATTTAAGTCGTCTAACAACGACTTCCGCCCAGCCGCAGTGTGGAAATTATTTAATTTCCGAAGCTATAGTGCCTAATAAGTGTTTAATGTGTTGATTTGGGTCAAATTGTACTTGTATTTTGAATAGAACCAACCGGGTTTGCCCTGTGCCTGCGTGGATGTGCGGGGGGGACAGGTCGACTCAGGGCATGGGTTAGCGGGAGGGTTTTGAATGTAGTGAGGAGGCTGTGAAAACATGGGACCAGGAAATTGGCATGCACGGAGGCCTAAGGATTAATATAGGCCTCACTTCATAATAGGAAGTGTCGTAACTGTTCCTGGTGAAGAGTGAGGGAACAGGATTTATGAGACCACCATAATAAAGTGGTAAATTTAGTGAATAATGGTATGACAGGTAGGGACTGGCGCATCGCCATGGAGTGTCCCGGGGAAAATACCCCTGATTTAATCATCACTCATCGGTCTCAGATCTTAATGGAGTGACCTCTAATGTGTATAATAATTATGAGACATTAAATTGTCTTGTGAATGGTAATGTAATCAGTGATAATAGCATTAAGTTAAGAGAATGCGGGAAGTGAAATAAGTCGCCCTGCTCCGAGTGAACACGTGGGTCCCATCCCGAGGATAGTGAAGTTTTATGGAGTCACGACTTCTAAACCGGGACAAACCAACGGATACCTCATCCTGCTGGAATAAGAACCGTGTCAGTGTAGCAGGACATCGAAATGAGATGGTGAATGGAGGAAATAAGGAGCATCAATCACCCACAGTTAAGTAACCTTTCTAGTTATAGCAGACTGATACTGGCCAGTTAGGTATGTTGTAATTGGATAGGTTATGAGTGATCCAGCTACATCAAGTGACCACCAGAGAATATCAGTAAGTGGTGGGATTATATACAAGTGCTTTTCCTTGATGGATATATCCATGTGTAACCTACCCCCCCCCCTTCATCCAGTTACACTAATATAATCTATACGGTCCACAATTAATTAGTAGCGCCGTACTTGTGGGTGCTATCCAATCTATATTGGTCTCGGATAGATATGGATAAGATTGTGAGGTTGAAGGCCCACCTGCAGTGACCAGGGGTGGTGAAGTTTTCTCACATGTCCAAATGGGGTGACTACGGTAAACAATATAGTGTTGTCCCCCAATGAGATTACAGTGGACCCCCGGTTTACGATATTACGTATTTCATTCCAGAAGTATGTTCAGGTGCCATTACTGAACGAATTTGTTCCCATAAGGAATATTGTGAATTAGATTAGTCCATTTCAGACCCCCAAACATACACATACAAACTCAATTACATAAATACACTCACATAATTGGTCGCATTGGGAGCTGATCGTAAAGCGGGGGTCCACTGTACTGTATATATTTTCCATAAATAACAAAAAAGGCACAATACCGTGACTGGAACGATACACAAATAACCCGCACATAAAAGACAGAAGCTTACGACGACGTTTCGGTCCGACTTGGACCATTGACAAAGTCACACTAACAGAGGAGGAGCAGGACGGCTATATATAGGCATATATATAGCCGTCCTGCTCCTCCTCTGTTAGTGTGACTTTGTCAATGGTCCAAGTCGGACCGAAACGTCGTCGTAAGCTTCTGTCTTTTATGTGCGGGTTATTTGTGTATATTTTCCAGAAATACAGTAGTTATATGTAAATAGATGGCCATACTGTATTTAATAAAAATTTATGTTATAAAAAATGAGAAGCTGCGCCTGTGCAGATGAGACTCGCCATTGTTGTTTTGAATTGAGTAACAGATGTTAGTTAATAATGTGAAGAATTTTCGTGCTCTAGAGGTAAAATTGGATTGACACCTCTCAAATAGGAGGCGAAATTGTTGGATGTGCATTCCTGCATAACTTGAGATATCAGGCGAAAGGACAAGACTCTGATTAGACAGAAACAGGATATTACTCCAGCTAAGTGTTTTACTTTATGTTAGATTCTGGCCAGTTTCTTCATAAATTTTAGACAGGAGTTAGATATGATACACCTTGATCTCCAGTCAAATTGGTGAGTGATTTTAAGATATTCTCCTTCTGTTATATAAATGTGTATCCATAATCATTTTTTAATTTTAATATACAGTCCACAAATTTATATATTTACCAGCATTCCTGGTGATACATATTTCATTTGTAATTAATAGGTCCAGGGCAACTTGTGGATATGACAATGGTAGGTATCGAAGGGGGACATTTTTTGCGACCTAGGTGTCCCAAATTCCTACTTGTCTATGTAACTGATAAATAATAATTATCTTTGTTATCAGTTACTGTTATGTACATAATGAGGTACATACAGATAAATGTAATTTTCCACAACTCTAGCCTATGCAGACGACATTACACAACTTATCACTCACGCCAATATAGATACACTCACACACAAAACACAAAATGAGGTCGACAGGACAGCAATCTGGGAACAAAAATGGAGGATCAAATCCAATGCAGCTACATCCAGCATTACATATTTTAACTATAGGAAACATGATCCTCCATTACCTGTCGAGCTCAGAACTGCTGACACCCGCACTTACATCCCCATCACACTGTGCACTGTGTACGTTAGGCCCATATTGGAATATGCAGCGCCAGTCTGGAACCCTCACCTAGCCAAGCATGTAAAGAAACTAGAGAAAGTGCAAAAGTTTGCAACAAGACTAGTCCCGGAACTAACGGATATTTTCTAGAAGGAGAGGTTAAGGGAAATCGACCTGACGGCACTGGAAGACAGGAGAGATAGGGGGGATATGATAACGACATATAAAATACTGAGAGGTATAGACAAGGTGTACAGAGACAGGATGTTCCAGAGATGGGACACAGCAACAAGGGGTCAGAGTTAGAAGTTGAAGACTCAGATGAATCATAGGGATGTTAGGAAGTATTTCTTCAGTCACAGATTTGTCAGGAAGTGGAATAGCCTGGGTAGTGATGTAGTGGAGGTAGGATCCATACATAGCTTTAAGAAGAGGTATGATAAAGCTCACGGAGAGAGAAGAGTGACTGAGTAGCTGGCAGTTGAAGAGGCGGGGTCAGGAGCTATGAATCGTCCCCCGCAACCACAACTAGGTGATTACAACTAGGTGAGTACACACACACACACACACATATGTGGTAATGCTTTATTTACAGGGAGCAAAGTCAGGGTATTTTTCCACTGTGGATAAAATACTTTGACATACTATCTTGTGCATTTCTGAGTGAGTTGTGTCTGAATTCATTAATTTTATCGGACTTCAATACATAGTGAGGCAGGGTGTGACAATAGTCCATCTGGCAAAGTTTACATTTCGTTTGGTCTACATCTGGTGGTGTTTATTTAACCTGCCAACGATACTTATATATAAACCCAGCTGGAGCCGGGCAGTAGTGACATGTATTAACGTGTACCTGTACCTAAATAAACTTACTCTCTGTGGCATGTATTGTTCATCAAGAGTCTGCCTTTGGCAGACTTCTGGCTGCTGAAAGTGTTTTGTTGGCATCTATTGATCGGGTTTATCTGGCAGACGTTATTTCTTTCTCTCTGCCATCGTTGGAACAAGACTTCAAAACTGTCATAGTTAGCATTTAGTGTTGAATATTTTTAAGCTTTCTGCGAAAGTTGAGGCCAGCACTGGCCAGCTATAGAAAACATAGGAATGTTTATTGCGTATATTTCAAATGAAATATACATCACCAGGAATTCTGGTACAACAATAATATAAATATGTGGACTGTATGTTAAATTTAATAAATGACTACATATACACTGAAGGAGAATTTATAATAATAACACTCACCAATTTGTCTGGAGATTACTTGGTGTGTCATACACAAACCCCTGCCTAAAATGTGAATAAAATACTGGCCAGAATTTCAACATAAATATAGACATCACTCAACTGGGGTAATTTTATCCTATTTCCTTCTAATTATGGAGTCCTGTCCAGTTGCCTAATTCTCATGTTCTGCAGGACTGCAAATCCAACAATTTTGGCTTCTATTTGAGAGGTTTTAAACACAATTTAACCTCTAGAGTGACGAAAATTCTTCCGATTTCCATTAACTTCTCTCTTGCCCAGTTCAAAAAAAAACAATTGTGACCCCCCTTCCGCAACAACACTCACCACTCTCGCTGGTTCTTTATTTATTTACAAATTAATTTTTATTAGCTACAATATATTCCATCAATTTACATTCAAAATACACTGTATTTTCAGAAAATATACAGTATTTTCCACACTGTGGCTGGGGGGGGGGGGCGTTCGTTGTTAAACGACTCAAATTACTCCTTCCTCTAGGAGACGATTCCAGCCAGTTCTGGCTTGAGTGGCTGTTTTTCCAGTAGGTTTTACTACAATTTCATCTTCCTGCATCACTTGGTCAGTGTTATCTTCAATATCACTCATGTCACTTTCCCTTAGATTTTCATTTACATTTGATTGAATGCCATTTAATTCCAAGGGAATCAGTTTATTAATCATGTGTAAACTTTCTTGGCCACGACACAACACTTTGACATTCCGGACAACACCTTGTGCATCTGGGTACAATGTCAATACTTTGCCCAGAAGCCACAATGTTCGATGCTGTTCAGTATCAATTAACACAATGTCACCTGGTTGAATGTTCTTTCAATTTACTGCCTCTGTCGCACCATAAAAGTGTTCATGTAGTGTAAGAAGATATTCCTTATGCCACACATTAGACAATGATCAATTACTTTATTTAACATTTTAAATTTATCACACAACACTGCCGCATCATTGTAATCTTCATCACTTTCTTCAGGACTATCTTTATAGACAGGGGCAGCTTCCAATTTCCTTCCACATATTAGGTGAGAAGGTGTTAATACATCTGCATCAGGTGTATCACTCATGTACGAGAGAGGCCTATTATTTATCTCATTCTCCACCTCCACTAACACTGCACGGAATTCCTCCAAATTAATTCTCTTCCTGTGTAGTACTTTACAGAGACACCTCTTCACTGTGCCTATCAGTCTTTTGTACAGCCTCCCCTTCCAAGGGCCTCTAGGAGTAATAAATTTCCAGATACACCCTTGCTGGGTTAACAGAGATTAAACATCGTTCCTCTTATTTAATCCTATAAAGTGTTGAGCACCTGCGACAAAATTAGCGGCATTATCCGAAATCATCAATCATGGACAGGATCTCCTAGCTGCAAATTTTCAAAACAGCTGTATAAACTGTTCTGCAGAAAAGTTCTTAGCCACTTCTAAATGAACTGCCCTGGTAGCAGTACAAGTGAACAAACACACGTACATTTTCAGTGAAACACCATCTGAAGTACCTGTCTAAATGATTGGACCACTATAATCTACACCTGTTACATCAAATGGTTTCACTAATTGTACACACTCCTTTGGCAATGGTGGAGGACCTGGATACATATAGGATCTGGCATCCACACGCCAACATATTACACAAGATCTAAAAACCCTTTTTACACTTTGCCATCCTTGTGGAATCCAGAAAGTTTCCTTAATACAATTTAAGGTATCTTGTACCCCACCATGCATTACATTTTTATGGGCATTTAAAACACTCAAAACTGTTAGATGATGAGTTTTGGGCAGTAGGATAGGGTGTTTAGCATAATCACCCAGTTCAGCATTTTGTAACCTACCTCTGCACCTAATTACATTATTCTTTAAATACAGCCTCAATTTTTCTATTATGGAACCTTTCACAATTTTTCTTTCCATCATTAATTTAATCTCATTTCTGTAGATTTCTTCCTGTACCTTCTTTATCCAATATTCAAGAGGATGTGAAAACTTATATGATATTCATCTTGTTTAGAAATTTAAACACCAACTTAGTTACATTGGTTAGTTTGGGTAAAGATGAATACCTGTTTATATCACCGGATGGCTAAGGAAGGACAAACTATTGGAGCGGTGGTCACAGTAATTTCAACAGGAGCAATACATGCCTTTTGTACAAGCCAATTAGCATTATTTACCAACCAGCTCGGTCCTTTAAACCATGATACAGCATTTACGAATTTAGCATAAGGTAAACCTCGAAACAAGAAATCAGCTGGATTCTCCTAACCAGGTATATGATTAAATGTTAACATAGGCTGACCCAAACTATTATACCTCTCTTGCATCTGATTAATTTCAGTGACTCTGTTTTGTACGTACACAATTTTACTGTTTCCATTACGAATCCATTGTAAGGATACCTCATTATCAGACCAAATTACAGTGTCGCTAATATTTATCTCCTGCAACTTATTTCTTATATAATTAGCTAATTTGACACCTACATAAATGGCTGTTAATTCCCACTGAGGTAAGGTACATGATTTAATTGGAGACACTTTAGCCTTAGACATAACAAGAGAAATAACACTATTACATTGAAGATAAGCAACTGCTCCATATGCCAATTTTGAAGTATCACAAAAAATGTGGAGTATATTTTTCCCATCTGGATTGACCACCTGGCGTGGGAACTCCAACATTGGAATTTTTTCATAGTCGCCAATTAATTCTTCCCACCTGTTAATGAATTCCTCAGGCAGCATTTCATCCCAAGCACATTTAAGCTTCCATGCATCTTGTATTAACAATTTCCCTCTAATAGTAAGGGGTGACACTAAGTCTAGTGGATCAAAACATTTGGAAACTTCAGCAAGCAAGACTCTCTTAGTTAATTTATTGGGCATACTATAATTATTAGGTTTTAACATTAACAAATCTTTCTCAGTATCCCAAGTTAATCCCAATACAGTACTACATTTTGGTACTTCATCTCCAGGGTAATCTTTACTTATTTTGTTCTTTAATTTGGACGAATTACTATTCCATTCCCTCAGAGGTATATTTACGCTTTGCATTATTTTATTAGCCTCTCTATAAGTCATTAACAGTTCCTCTTCAGTTGACGTCACACCCAGGAAATTGTCCACATAAAATTGTTTGCTCATTACTTTACTCAATGGACTTCCCGTACGTTTAATATGTGCATTTATCGTCGCTTGAAGTAGGAACGGACTGGATGTAGCACCAAATAATACACTCCTAAAGCGAAAGGTTTTCAGAGGGCTAAGTGGGTCACTAGGATTCTCAGGCCATAAGAAACAGGTACAATCCCAGTCAACCTCTTGTAAACCGACTCTTAGGAAAGCTTTACTTATGTCAGCCGTAAAGGCATAATTCTTCACCCTGAAATTTAATAAGATATCTCCTCATTTTTCCATCAACGACGAACCTGTCATCAAACAATCATTTAAACTAGGTGCAATTTTGTTACTCCTGGCACTACAATCCTCAGTAGTGGTCTTAGAATCCTTCTTCACTCCGTGTTGTGGCAAATAGTGACCATATATTTTGGCTTGCTCAGGAGGTACCTCTTCTATAAATTTATTAATTAATTGTTCAGTAATTATATCATTATAGGCAGTCAACAATTCTGGTGTCTTACTGAGCTCGAAGAGCTGAGCCTTTAATTATCCATATGCCATTCTGTAATTAGTGGGCAATTCTGGGTGGTTCAGTCTCCACGGAAGTCGTACCCAGTATTATCCAGATTCAAATTTTACATCTCTAAGCTACTGTTCCTGAGTAAAAGAATCGTCTGGACTTTCTTCATTTTAATTTATTCCAATGCTGTCTAATTCCCACAATTTATGCACTGGCTCAATATCATCCTCTATGGAAGAATTATATTGGGGTACAACTTCATGAGTAAGACACACAGTGATAGTATTTGTAGTTTCGTCTAGTCATGCATTATTATTACGAGGAATCCTACCATACATTACATGGCCTCCAGCAGTCTTAAAAAGGGTGACACCACATTTCTTTACCATACACTTTACAAAGGAGGCATAATAGTCACTACCCATCAAAATATTTATTGGGCCTACACAATAATCATTTACACCAGAAGGTGTTAAATTTACATTATGTGAAAGTCTTTCTGTAGCTTTACTAAGCCCTATTGTAGATATTTTCTCTGGGAGCATATCTACAATTACTGCATTGATACGTTTTTTCTGATTGCCCAAACTGACAGTTACATAAACGGTGTCATACAATTGAGCCCTTTTATCTGAGAGAAAACCAGATAATTTTAGAGTTTTAGGATCTCCCATTTGTACCTTCATCCCATTAAGACATTTACATTTAAAGAAAGTACGCTGTGATCCCTGGCCTAATAATGCAGTTACATTTTTTTATTTTTGCCTTTTATCATCAATTTTTACTCTAACACAGGTAAGGCTACTTCAGCAAAACCATCATTATTAACATTAGCAGCAATTTTACATTAGCTACTGTTGTGTCAGGATTGTCAACATTATCATTATTATCAACATTATCATATAGACCTTTACACATAACTATATGGTGTCTTCCTTTGTGACATTGACAACAGTTCTTTAATTTGGCATGACAATCCTTTACATTGTGATTGCCTAGACATCTGATGCATCTGTCAAATTCTTCCAATCTTTCAACTTTATCATTCCATGAATTGTATGCATTGCAAATCTTAGAAAAATGAGTATCCTTGCAGAAAAGACAATCTCTCTTTTCTTTGACTGGTTTCTTATTAACTGTGCTGCTCTTAGGAGGGTACTTATTCATCTTACCTTGTGGAGAATCATTATTTCTGATTCCTGCTACTTGCTATGTACCAATGTAACTCTTTTTAGGAAATGAATTCTGATTATTAACATTGGGATAATTTTTCCCTTTGTGAAACTTGACAGATACCTCAGTTATTATGTGTTGCATCTTTAAAATGAAATGGTTGGTTGGTCTGCAACTGAACAATTAATTCTTGTAGACCTAGTCTTATTTCCTCTAGACCAAAATAACCTTTGTGATACTTGTTCGAGAGTCATTCAACTGTTTTACAGCTTAATTTATTCTGTACCATGGCACTCAAGAACCAGTCTGATTCCTTCAGATTATATTTATTACTTAAAGTTTTGAGAGTACTCTCCAGTTTAACTCTAAACTGCTCTAAACCTTTGTAAGTGTGATCTGGAGATTTTAAATTAACAATGATAGTTACTAGATCCAACCTTCTTTGTTCCATATTACGATAAATGACCTTCAACAAGTCAAATGCTTCCTTGTAAAAGTCATCTACATTGGGAAAGGCTTGTATGAGTATGTGAGTATCTCCTCTTACCTGTCCTTTGAGGTAAAATAATTTAGTAACACAGGCTAGGTCACTCCTATCATGCACAGCTGCTTTAAAAATTTACCAAAACTCCTCCCAATTTTCTCCAGGATTAAATACAGGTAAACATAATTCTGGGAGTTTTGGCAAAGACGTCTTATTTATTGGAATAGACTGATTAACTGCCTGATTTACACCTTTTAATTTATTCAAAGCCTAACTTTTACAAGAAAGAATTTTTTCCACTAATTCATAATACTGGTTAATCATAAGCTCCATTTCTGTCTCATCTGCACAATTTACTAACAAATCTCCTTCATATTTTTTATAATATAATTTGTATGAATCATATCTATTCCCTGAAGCATCTAAATACAATTTTAAATCATCAATATTCACAGTTTCCTCATTCATTAATTCGAAACATTTGTTGTATGCCTTTGTTACATGACCCTTTCTAGCCTGTAATGATGATTCCTTTGCTCTAAATTCCATGTGTTTGTCCTCTACATTAATTTCCTCATTTTCACCCATTGTGCAATGTATTAAATTCAACTTAATTAATAACACTGATTATGTATTTAATTATGTACTTTATGAAGGTAAATATTACAACTTACCTTTGAATAAATCCTAGCTACACTTGAACTTAGCAATTACATGTAAGAAAATTATAATAAAATTTTAAATACATTAATATAAATCCTAGCTACATTTGAGCTTAGCAAAATTATTATTGTAGTAATTATAATCCACTACACATTAAGTAAATCTGTGGACTTAACATCCACCTCCTATCATTTTACATATAATTATTAAGTAATTAATTTACTAATTAATGACTTCACTAATTACATCCGGTTCGATCAAGGACCAAAGGGCAACTATATGGAAAATTAATATTACTTGGATGAATCGCATTAGATACATACCAGTAATTTAATAAAAGTAACAAAGATAATTATTCTTTATCAAGGTTACAGAGACATGTAGGAATTTTAGGACATCCTAGGTCGCAAAAAATGTCCTCCTTCGATACCTACTCCACTCATATCTCCACAAGTTACTCTGGACCTATATTAATTTCAAATAAAATATACATCACCAGGAATTCTGGAACAACATTAATATAAATATGTGGACTGTATGTTAAATTTAATAAATGACTACATATACACTGAAAAAGTATTTATAATAATAACACTCACCAATTTGTCTGGAGATTACTTGGTGTGTCATACACAAACCCCTGCCTAGAATATGAAGAAAATACTGGCCAGAATTTCAACATAAATATAGGCATTACTCAACTGGGGTAATTTTATCCTGTTACCGTCTAATTACGGAGTCCTGTCCAGTTGCCTAATTCTCACATTCTGCATATCCAACAATTTCGGCTCCTGTTTGAGAGGTTTTAAACACAATTTAACCTCTAGAGCGACGAAAATTCTTCCGATTTCCATTAACTTTCTCTTGCCCAGTTCAAAAAAAAAACAATGGTGACCCCCCTTCCTCAGCGACGCTCACCACTCTCGCTGGTTATTTATTTACAAAATAATTTTTATTAACTACAATATAATCCATCAATTTACATACAAAATACACTGTATTTTCGGAAAATATACAGTATTTTCCAAAATAATAATGATAATAATAATAATAATAATAATAATAATAATAATAATAATAATAATAATAATAATAATAATAATAATAATAATATCTTTATTGACTACAAGTACATGTACATGGTATACAGGCCTAGCTGACATCAATAACGTACCACTATATAGAAAGCCCCTTGTTATGCTGAACATTTCGGGCAAATTAGGTCAGTTTTGTCCCAGGATGCGACTCACACCAATCGACACCATTGCCAGCCCTTCTAAGGCAGGGTAGGTGCCTGGGCCAGAGCTTGCAGCTCGCAAGATGGTCATTTCCATTAGCACCCTTGAGGCAGGGATGGCAGACCAGAGAGACCTACCTTCTCCCTACCAGCCCCGTGAAGGTGGGTAATGTGGCTAGGGCTGGGGATAATTGGTCCCGAAGATGAGGGGGTACTTGTACCTCCTCCCATGGCAGACTTAGGTCTCAGACACTCCCTCGATAGGGAGCCAAGGCCGGGACACCACTTGGAAAAGGCCCGGGCCGAGAGAATACCGGCGAATCAACAACAACAAGCGACTCACACCAGTCGACTAACACCCACGTACCCATTTTAAACTGATGGGTGAACAGGGAGAGGGACAGCAGGTGTCTTATGGAAACACGTCCTTAATGTTTTCCAGCCGTACTGGAGGAGATTCGAACCCCGGACCTCAGTTTGTGAGCTGATTGCGCTAGCGATCGAGCTACGGGACACCATAAAGTCCAAACCAAAGATAACGATAAAGATGTTTATTTTGACAAATTGCATGGTTGTACAGAGGGATATAGTAGTTGGGTGTACATGCCAAAAGCCCTTTTGCATGCAGAGCATTTCAGGCAAGCTTAGAGATTAACTTAAGATTAGTTCACATGGTCATTACATGAGTTACAATGAGTACAGTAGAATTGTATATTCTATCAGGTAATGCTACATGGTTTTGATAAGTCTAGTAGAGACTTATTACACTACTGAATTAGTTAATAAAGATTACAGTATTACATTTAACAATTTAAAACAATTTACAATATGATGTATTACAGTTTAGTACTGTTTAAAACAATGAAATTTGGTATTACAATGATATAATTTACATTATGATGCACTGTATTACAATCTACTACTATTTAAAACAATGGAAAAATAGACATCCTAATTTCGAAGTAGTAAGTGGTTGAGCATTCATCAGCACAATATGAGCAGCCACTGAGAAACTGGTAGTGATTAGGTACGGTTCGTCTGGTTAATTTTAGGTGATGAGGTGATTTCTTAGTAGGGCCTTAAACTGATTTGCTGACAGGGGTCCTTTAGTGTGTTCTGGCACTGAATTCCAGATCTTCGGGTCTTTTACGTGCATAGCATTATTGTATAGGGAGAGATGAACACGAGGGATATCGAAGAGTGATCTTTGTCTCGTATTATGGTTGTGTGTTCTGTTATAGCTATCAAGGAGGAGTTTGAGAGGAGGGTTTACATCAGAGTATAGTGTTCTGGGTATGTAGTAGGCACAATAATAAGTGTGATTTTTTGTATATTTAGCAAGTTAAGGCTCTTAAAAAGAGGTGGAGTGTGTTGTCTAATGCAGGAGTTAGTAATCAATCGCACTGCAGCTTTTTGCTGGGCTATTAAGGCATAAGGTGATTTGCTGTGGTTAGGCCCAATCACAAATACCAAAAGTGAGATAAGGGTAAATGAGAGAGTAATACAAAGCTAGAAGAGCTGATTGAGGCACATAGTTCCGTTTCTTTGAAAGGATGCCTACTGTTTTGGAGACTTGGAAATTTCCTGTATGTGTGTCTGAAATTTGAGACTACAGTCAAGGTGGAGACCTAGAAATTTGCCCTCTGCCTGTCTCGAAAAAGGTGAACCATTTATCAATATGTTTAGCTGTACATTTGAAGCTCTGTTTCCAAAAAGCATGAAGTAGGTTTTCTCTATATTGAGAGTAAGTTTGTTGGTAATCATCCAAGTAGATATTTTTAGCAGTTCAGCATTTACTGTCTGTTAGTACGGTTGGGTTTGGGTGAGAAAAGACATCTGCAAATAAAATGGTTTTAAGGAGACTAGATGCTTTTGGTAGGTCATTGATGTAAATGAGAAAGAGAAGTGGACCAAGAACGCTTCCCTGTGGGATTCCAACAGCTCCACTACACAGGTTGCGTAGTGGAGCTGGCTCCATTTGTGTCTACATACTGGGTTCTATTGTTAAGATAAGATTTTAGGTAATCGAGATAGTATCCTCTGACCCCGTAATGTTCGAGTTTTTTGGTGCAAAAGGTCGTGGTCAACTGTATCGAAAGCTCTTCGTAAGTCTATGAAAAGTCCCAGGAAAAATTAATTTTTCTCGAGAGCTGAATATATTAGTTCAAGCATATGTATAACAACATCATTAGTACTTTTTTCGGTCTGAACCCAAACGACAAGGGTTGAGTATGTTGTGGGATACGAAGTAGGAGTAGACTTGTTTGTAAATTAATTTTTCGAAGATTTTAGATAGTAGGGGCAGGTTTGATATAGGCCTACTGTTCAGTTCAGTTGGATTACCTCCTTTGAGGATCGGGGTGACTCTTGCTCTCTTGAGTATGGATGGGAAGGTGGAAGATTCAATGGATTTGTTAAAAAGAGTTGTAATAATCGGTGACAACACATGAGAAGCTATCATGAGTGGTGGTAAATTATTTAGGTCTTCTGTCTTGTTCTTTAGTGTTTTGATGATAAGCGAGATTTCAGTAGGGTTTGTTGGGGCTAAAAATAGAGTATTTGGGTAGTTGCCAGTGAAGTAGTCTATTGGTTGAATGCTTGTTCCTACGGTAGAGAAAAAGACATTAAGTTTGTTGGTAGTATCGGTTGGCTGAAGGAGAGGTTCGTCTGGTTTAGTTAAGGTAATCATTCTGTTTTGTGACAGATTTTTTAATCCTAGAATTTCAGATAAGGTTTTCCAGGTCTTTTTCATATCACCTTTTATGTTACTAGATCTGTTTTCATAATACAGTTTTTTGGACCTCCTTATTACATTGGTTAGTACTGACGAGTAACGTTTTGTGAGATCCCTTGTTATTAGATCCATTCTGTGCTGTTTTTCTTATAGATATTTTTTTATCAATAGATTGGAGGATGCTGTTTGTAAGCCAGGGGCTGTTTAGTCTCTTTTGCTGTGATCTACTTAGTTTTTATTGGGCAATGCATGGTATAGAAGTTTTGTTTTGTTTTTTGTAAAAAAAAAAATATTAACACATTCATCAGTATCTAGTAATGGTCTAGTAACGATTTATCTGTGTCAGTGATTCCTGTAGGTTTCGTTATTGTTGGTAGAAGAAGCTGTTCATAGTGTTTGTGAATTCAGTTATTTGTGGGTCATGGTCATGGATGAGATTAATTAATGTTGAAGTCCCCTGTAAGTATTAGGTGGTCTTTATTCATTTCAATGCTAGTTATTATGTTTCTTAGTTTTTCACAAAAAGAGTAAATATTGGAGTGAGGAACTCTAAATTACTCCAACTCTTAGAGGTTTTGTAATTCTTTGGATTTAAATTTAGCAAAGGTATATACACCATGCTCGTCCCTTGTGCAAGTAGAATTTATACACTGTAGTTCATCAGAGTAGTATATAACTGTTCCACCTCCTAATTGATCTTGACTACAATTGTGTATGGCTGTGTAGCCAGGAATGGAATAGATGTTTGTAACATCATGTTTTAGCCATGCTTCAGCGAGAGTAATGATAGACATACAGGCATTTAGAGAATTCAGTAGTGCCTGGAGGTCATCATAGTGCTTGCTTAGTGATCTGACGTAATTGAATACTGTTATGTTATTGTTGGCACTGAGTAGTGTCTTAGCCTGACTAACAGTGTAATAAAGGTAATTGTTGTTAGGATAACGTGTATATATATATATATATATATATATATATATATATATATATATATATATATATATATATATATATATATATATATATATATATATATATATATATATATATGCAATAAGATCACAGTAAACAGGTGATTTCAAAATATGCAAAACAACCACTCTGAAAGAATAGAGAAATTCCAAGCGCTTTCGTGACTACTCACATTATCAAGGAACTATGAAAGTGAAGCATCCAAGGAAGCTATATAAGGGGTCCGGCCAGCACCTCACTATCAGATCCCACAACGGTTAAACACGTGACGCGCGGCGAGCCAACTTGGATAGGTCCTTTGCACAGCTCACCCCCAAGCTATTCTACCCAAGAAAATTTAAAAATTATTTGTCCAGTGTATTATTAAATTCTTCCCAAATTCTATTAATTATAAATGGATCTAATTTATAAAAACCAAAGGAAATATTCATATTATTGTCAAAACTGCTTTTTATGAAACAAGATTCAATTATATTCCTGTCGACCATGGACTTGCTTGATACTACTTTCTCAACTTTTTGAAAATCAATTGGATGGTTAAAATCTCTTACATGAATAAATAGAGCATTGGAATCTTGTCCAGTTCTAATGCTATATTTATGTTGTTTTAATCTTAGTTCGAGATTTTTACCAGTTTGACCGTAATAAACTTTATCGCAAATTTTACAAGGAATCTTATAGACACATCCATCAGCATTTTGGGGAGAATTCTTTATCAAAAGTTTTTTTACTGTATCAAGATTTTTGAATACAACTTTAATATTAAAAGTCTTAAGAAGAGAAGGCATATCAACCAAGTTTTCATGGTAAGGGAGAACCAACATATTTTTAGTTAAATAAGGCTGGTTGCCCCTTTTTGGATTATAAAAAGTGTTTCTAGCAACTTTAAAAGATTTATCAATTACATTTCTTGGGTATTTTAAATCATTACCTATTTCATAAATTTTGGATATTTCCTCATCTATGAACTCAGGACTACAAATTCGTAAAGCTCTCAAAAACATTGATGAGAAAACAGACAGTTTGACTCTATCTTGATGCGAGGAATAATAGTTGACATAGGAACAGTTATTTGTAGGTTTTCTGTAAATTTTAAATTTGAATTCATTAATACCCTTAATAATTAAAACATCTAGAAAAGGCAATGAGTTATTTTCTTCAAACTCAACAGTAAAGTTTATAGAATGGGCTAAGCTATTTAATTTTCCAAGAAAATGGTGTATATCTACATTTTTGGGCATAAGACACAAAATATCATCAACATATCTGAACCATTTAGCTCTATTAGGGAGGATTGTGCTAAGCAACCTTGTTTCAAAAAATTCCATGTATAGGTTACTAAGAACAGGTGAAAGAGGATTTCCCATTGCCATACCAAACTTCTGAGTGTAAAACTTATCATTAAATACAAATTTTGCATCAACAATGCAAAGTTTAATAAGTTTAATGATAGTAGGAACTGGCAATGGTAAATCATAGTTAACGAGTTCTTCAGATAAGAAACTTAATAAATCATCAACAGGAACTTTCGTAAACAAGGAAGTAACATCAAAACTAACCATGTTAAAATCATTTAAGTCAGTCAAGGAGCTTAATTTATCAACCAAGTCTATGTTGTTTTTAACATTAAAGTTAGAAATTTTGCCAACAATAGGGCTCAAAATATCAACAAGTCATTTGGATAATTTATATGAAACTGACCCTATGGAGCTAATAATTGGTCTGACTGGATTCCCTGGTTTGTGTGTTTTTATTAGTCCATACATGTAAGGTAAAGATGGATTAGTGGAAGTAAATTGTTTGACTAATTCATCTTTGCCTTTCAGTAAAAGTTTTATTGTTTTATTGAAATTGCTGTTAACGGTTTCTAGGGGATTTTTCCTAAGTTTAGAATAGGTTTCAGTATCATCTAAGAGATTATTCATTTTTTCTTGGTAATCATTTTCTTTCATAATTACTATTGCATTTATTTTGTCTGCTTTAGTAAGGCGCAAATTTTTATTGTTATTAAGTGTATCATAAGACTTAAAGAATCTTTGAGGGCAATTGGGAATGTTTGGTTTTAACATAGAGCTATATACCATTCCTTTACTAATATTAATTTCATCAGAGGATAAATCAGAAAATTTCTCAAAGTTACAAAAGGCTTTTGCAATTTCAACATTATTAAGTTTTTTTATTAAGTTTTTTAAATTTTCTTGGGTAGAATAGCTTGGGGGTGAGTTGTGCAAAGGACCTATCCAAGTTGGCTCGCCGCGCGTCACGTGTTTAACCGTTGTGGGATCTGATAGTGAGGTGCTGGCCGGACCCCTTATATAGCTTCCTTGGATGCTTCACTTTCATAGTTCCTTGATAATGTGAGTAGTCACGAAAGCGCTTGGAATTTCTCTATTCTTTCAGAGTGGTTGTTTTGCAAATATATATATATAGATATATATATATATATATATATATATATATATATATATATATATATATATATATATATATATATATATATATATATATATATATATATATATATATATATATATATATATATATATATATATATATATATATATATATATATATATATATATATATATATATATATATATATATATATATATATATATATATATATATATATATATATCTGGCACCTCTGCCAGAGGGAGGCTGTGGGCATCCTGTTCTGTGATTTTGGCACAATATCGTCCAATCAAGAACACCTACCAGGATTATCATCAACAGGCTGGTGTGTGAATATCTGCTGCTCGTGTTGGAAAGGGCCAGAAGACTGCATTTCGTCTCTTCCTGCAGAATCAAGAAAAGTGCTGTGCATGTGAATTCAGTGAGGGAACATAACGGTCACCTAGGGCTAGGAGAGGTCGGTGAGGGGAGGCCTCATGGAGGAGGAGGAGGCGGAGGTTGAGGGGTAAAACTGCCCCCCCCCTTCCCCAAACAGGCGCGCATACACCGTGTGCTCGTATTACAACAATGGAGTGTTTGTTCACCGTGTGTATAGTGTATATAGTCTATAGTGTACAGTGCATAGTATGTGCATGGTATGTGCATAGCATGTGTAATGTATAGCAGTGTGTCGTTGATAGTGGGGGCTGTGCACAGAGCATAGTGGTGTATAGTAACATGTGCACAGAGCATCGTGGTGTATAGTGACTTGTCCTGGGAGGGAGTGAGTGCCCTACTCCGCCTCATCACACATCTTGCACTCCTCCCTTTCTTCCACTGCCCACCACAAGGACGGGAGACCCCTCTCCTCCCCCCCTCACCACCATGAACCACATGCAGTATGTGCCATGTGCCATTTTCCTTTCAGCCTGGGCCTACCACACAGTTTGAGGTATGGCAGATGATGAAGCCAGCCAGCCACAAAGCCAGGGAAACAATGCACCCAACAATGAAAGAAGAGGCACATGTCAGGTGTGTGGAGAGTTTCGAGCACGCAACAGGGATGGCCACATTCGTGCACACAATGGGTGTGCGGGGATCACATATGCCCCAGCAGAGAGCAGCCCACAGCCTCCACAGGCAGATGACAATTCCAATGGCAACCTCGTCACTTGCGATAACCTTCTGTTGGCATTCAAATCCACTGCTAGCAGTACACTATCCCACATCCCTAAAGCGGCTCGCCCATGTGCAGCAGGGAAATTCACAGACCTTCTTAAGTGGGTGAATGGAGGTTCCACCAACTTAAAAGCTCGAGGCACCATCCAAGCATGGCGCAACCTACTCTTGTTCGGCAATGTCTGTCTTGCAGTTCCTGAAAGACGAGGCAAACTGCTAACCGTGTCAGTTATCAAGGCAGTGCACAACTACCCAAGAACGGATAATTGAGTACCTCTGCCCCATCATCGCAGGAATCAAAGAGGTAGACCCAAGAAAAGTCCCACTGAAAACAAGAAAATTTGGACACAGGTTAGCAAAAAAATCGAAGAAGGTAACACAGTGGGAGCAATAAGAATAATTACAAGTGACGACACTGTAGCCCCCAAGGATGAGACCATGGCCCAAGCACTAAGAGACAAGCATCCAACCAGGGCACCATAGCCATCAACGACAACCCTGAGGAAGACCCCATCACTGAACAATTAATTTTGCCAGAATCGGAAGTCTATAAGGCGATCGTGTCATTTCCAGCAGGATCTGCAGGAGGTTACACTGGAATACGACCTCAGCACCTCACAGAGATGGTAAATCCAGTACTCGGTGAATCTGCATCAATTCTTCTCACCGAGTTAACAGCTTTCGTCAACTGGGCGAATCCAAGAAGAAATTAAACCTTTCTTTTTTGGAGCCTCACTATGTGCTTTGAAGAAGAGGGATGGGGGAATCAGACCCAATGCAGTTGGAAACACTCTTCGCCGTCTTGTTGCCAAAGCAACAGTGAGAAACATTCGCCTAGAAGCTGCCACTTTACTCCAGCCACACCAACTGGGCTTTGGGGTCTCTCAAGGCAGTGAAGCCGCAGCTCATGCCACAAGGGCCTACATCAGGGACCTACTAGATGACAAGGCCATAGTCAAACTTGATTTTAGAAATGCCTTTAATATGGTGAAGAGAGATGCTGTTTTGCCAGCTGTTCAGGATCGGTTCCCCAGTCTTTTTCCCTTCATTTCAGCCGGCTACAGCAAACCCTCAATTCTTTTGTTTGGAGAGCATGAAATTCAATCATCAGAGGGTGTTCAGCAGGGTGACTCACTCGCTCCACTTCTCTTCTGCTTGGCAGTAAGAGAACTAACTTCCAGCCTACACAGTGAGCTCAATATCTGGTACCTGGATGATGGCACTCTGGCAGGTACTGAAGAGTCCCTGGTGGGGGACCTACAACTGGTGAAAACACAGGGAGAAGACTTGGAACTCATCCTCAATCCCTCCAAGTGTGAAATCATCACAGTGAACCAGGAAATAATCAATGCTGTGCGAAGAATCCTCCTGGAAGTCTCAACTACCACTCTGTCCAACAGTACCCTCTTGGGAGCACCGCTGGGTCACCAGGCCATCGACACTGTCCTCAGGGACAAATTGAATGACCTGATGAGATTGGAGGAGAGAATAAGCAATCTTGATGCCCATGATATCTGTATCTCCTCACAAGGTGTCTTACTATGCCAAGACTCACTTACTTCCTGAGGTGTGCACCCTCTTTTGACAACCCAACACTTGATGAATATGACACACACCTGAGATCAACTCTTAAGAAGGCACTGAACCTGTCACTAGAGGATGAGCAATGGGATCAGGCATCCCTCCTAGTGTGACTGGGAGGTATAGGGATGCACAAAGCAATGCATGTTGCTTTACCTGCTTTTCTGTCTTCGTGTTTGGCTTCCAGTGCATTAGTCAAGAAGATAGTTCCCGAACGCTTGAGAGACGTGGTAGGAGCTCAAGACCCCAGGTTTACTGAAGCAGCGATTCGGTGGGACACCCTTACAAACTCCTCCAGTAGACCAGCTCCTCCCAAAGAGCACAAACAGTCCCACTGGGACAAACCGATCATGGAAAAAATCACCAACACAATGCTCTCCAATGCTTCAGGAGAGGACAAAGCTCATCTCCTGGCAGTAAAGGCACTACACTCAGGAGATTTCCTGTTAGCTGTTCCCAATTCCTCCCTGGGCACCCGTCTCGACCCACAGGCCATTCGGATTGGTGTTGCTCTTTGCCTAGCCGCCCCCATCCTCACAAAACATAGGTGTATTTGTGGCAGGGCGACAGCTGATCAATTTGGACTTCATGGTCTCGTGTGTCACACAGCAGAAGGGAAGTATGCCAGACATGAGGAGGTCAATGACATCATAAAGAGAAGCCTCGCCACAGCCCGTTGCCCAGCTCAATGGGAACCCCAAGTACAGAGGTCTGATGGAAGTTAAAAGCATCCTGATGGAGCCACTATGCTACCCTCGAAGGATGGAAAGCAGATTGCCTGGGACTACACCTGTGCTGCCACATTGGCAGACACCTACTTGTCATACTCCGTAGTGGAACGGGGTGGAGCTGCCAGCCACAGGGAGACCCAGAAGATCCAAAAATATGAAGACCTTCCCCCTTGCTATAACTTCATTCCAATAGGGTCGGAGACCCTTTGAGCAAGGGGCAAGTGTGCTCTAAAGTTCCTAAAAGAGCTGGGTGAAAAGCTCATCATAGAAACCAAGAACCACAGGGCGACCAGCTTCCTCTTTCAGAGACTCAGTGTTGCGATCCAGAGAGGAAATACCTGCAGCATTCTGGGCACACGGCCCACCACAGGGGAGCTGGACGAAGTATTCGAGATGTAGCTCTGAGTTACCTATGTTGTTTTACTTTCTGTTGTATTTTTGTGAATGTTTGGCCAATGTATTTTGTCTTTAAATAAAACATACTTGAAACATAGGGGGTGGTAGGAGAAAATTCTCAAACAGCTTCAGGGAGAGCCTTGAGTTTTCCCTGAAGCAAGTTTATTCTCTTCTCTGAGGATGAGTGTCCCCAGAACAGTTCTAGAGGTGGTACCTCCCTATATTATATATATATATATATATATATATATATATATATATATATATATATATATATATATAGTCTACCAAGATGTACCCCACAGCCCTAATGATACCCTCATCCAACCCTCCCACGTCGAGACTTAGCGCTCTCAAGACAGAAATCCCTTTACCCCCAATCCTAAGGATCACCCTATGCAACCAACCCCTGAGCACCCCAACCCCTCGCAAAAATATACTACATGAAATGCAGACTCTTCACCTCCACATATTCCACCCCCTCTCAACCACCCTTCTATCCTGTAGAACCGCACCCAAACACAGGAAGCGATACACCACCTCTCTCACTCTAGGTTGTAACCTCAACTTACTAAACCTACCCCAGATAATCCCCCATGCATACATGG
Source organism: Cherax quadricarinatus (assembly GCF_038502225.1). NCBI lineage: Eukaryota > Metazoa > Arthropoda > Malacostraca > Decapoda > Parastacidae > Cherax > Cherax quadricarinatus. The sequence goes on from NC_091304.1 coordinate 24,186,400, forward strand.
GGAAAAACCCCTCCACTGGTGCCATAACCCTCCCCACTAACAACCTACACAACCCACCTATTTTTACTTTCCCCAATTCCCGTGCCAACACCAGAGCCCGCAAAACGGTTTCACACTCACGCAACTCCACCCCGTTATACATGCTTTTCAACCTATCATGTATCCTGCCCAACCCTTCCCCACACACACCCTCCTGCATCACCTCCCCCTTAATGAAGATGCATTTTACCCTCCGTTTCAGGTCCAGCAATCCCAAACCCCCTGATGCACTGGTAACATGACAACCTCCCTCTTAAGCCAATCACAACCCGAACCCCACAAGAATTTAAATACCATCCTCAGAATGCCCGATATCTCCGTCCCTATTAATGGGAACATGGCCGTCACATACCACACCTTACTATCTATACAATAAGATGTTAATGACAATAGCCCGTTGCACAAGCGTCATGTGATATGGCCTTAATGCTTCCAGGTGACCCTGGATTTGATCCATCAACCTATTTGAGTTATCCTCTCATGCTGTCATGCTGTACCCAGGTCATCTGCATAGATGATGCCACATATTTTCAAAGAGTTCACCTGCCGCCTCATGATGGTACATCCCCACGCTACCCTCCCTGCCCAATCCCCCAACCCCACGACCATGGACTTTTCCTCATTCACTTTCATACCAGTTGCTCCTCCTAACAATTGCACAACCTCTTCTAAAGCCCCCATCGACATCCCCTCCCATACCAAGACAGTTTCATCATCAACATAACCAATCACACCCAGCCAAACCCTCCCTACCCCAATCCCTCCCCCCCTCCCAGTGCACATGCATTGCTTCAATAAAAGGGGTCCTGTACACACGCAAACAATAATTGTGACGTAGGACACCCCTGCCTAAGTGCCCTCCCCATTTCAATCTCCTCCCCCAAGCATTCATTTATCTGTACCCTGACCATGGCACCCCGGTACAACGCATCTACCCAACCCACAATTTCATCCCCAAAACCCTGTCTCTTGAGGATAGCTCCCAATGCTCCTCTTTCCACCCTATCATATGCCCCCTGCCAATCTAATGCCAACAATGCTGCCCCCTCCCCCCCTTTGATTCCACAAATCCCCTAAGTATCCCATGCCCCTCAACTATAGACCTCCTTGGCAACCCAAACTGAGTTTTCGATATCACCCACCCTACTACGCACCTAAACCTTTTCCCCAATACCTTGACAAACAACTTACAATCCACGCATAATAACAAGATAGCCCGGTAGTCCCTTTGGATGTGCTGCGCCTTTCCCTTCGGAACCAACACCACCACAGCAGTTGCCTGCTTCACTCCCAACACTCCCCTCTCCTTCATTGAATTCAATAACCTTACCAAAAAAACCCTTATCAGCTCCCAATGCTGTAGATGAAACTGCTGGGAGACCATCGATTCCTGGAGCTTTGCCCTTATGCATCCCATATAAAGCCCTTCATATTTCCTCCTCTGTTATTACCCCGCCCAATGCCTCCCTATCACTGCTCCCCAAATTGCAAGACACACACACACACACACCTGCTCTAAAACCTCAACCCCAACCCCACCATGTTGCCATTACCCCTCATACCATTTGTCCGCATATGCACGTGTGGCCTGTAACAACTGTCCCTCCCTATAACCTCCCACCGACTCGTGTACCTCCAACCATGGAATAGCAAAAGCCTCCTGCCATTGCTTCTGTCTACGCAAGACACACGCCAATGGCCTGTCGCCCCATAACACCTCCTCCACTCCTGCCTGTACCCTCACTGCTTGAAACCTCTCATCCTGTAACTTGCGCAGTCTCCCCTTAATAGCAATAATGTCATCCATAGGATAATTACCCACCACTGCCCCCCTCGCATAACAACCCCTTAGCCTATCCTCCAAATAGTTGGCAAGTCCATACTTCAAGTTATTGATTCGTTTCCCTTCTCTCACATAATGTTGCCTAATCTTTTCATAAGCCACACAATCCCACCATGTCACCACATCCTCCACCCCATTTGCTTCTCCACTAAGAAGCTCCCACAGTGTTGTAAACCCCTCCAACCCCTCCTCATCACCTAACACTTTTGTTTAACTTCCAGTAACCCCTATAGATACCCGCAAGTGACTCCCACCTCACCTCTACTACTACTGCCTGATGATCTGAATAAGCAGCCTCTATTGTATGGAAATTTTTGACTAAGACCTCTTGAGAGAAATACAATCTGTCTAAACGAGCCACACAACTCGGCCTTAGGAACGTGTGCTCAACCTCCCACGACCCCCTCCAAACGCATCCCTTAACTGAATATCCCACAAGAGGTCACGCAAGGCCACAGACACATAGCCCACCCCTTCTGGTTCCACGTCTGCCCTTTGAATAATACAGTTCCAGTCCCCTCCTACGATTGCCACAGCTGGTAAGCAGCATAAGAAAAAAAATAAATCCTCACACACAAACTCCCTCTTCACTTTTACATCATTTTCCGCAGGCGCATACACACTTACAAAAGACACCCTCTTCCCCATCCACCACCCATCCACACGCAACACCCTCCCTCCTCCTCATCCCTCGCTTCTTAACAAAACAAACGGGCTTGCCTCCTTGATCATGATACCCACACTTCCTTTCATACGGGTAGATGGCAGAGTCACCGCCTGAAACCCTGCCACCTTTAACACTCTACCCTCACGAAAACTGTGCTCCTGGAGATACACAACATTTACTCTAGATTTATGCAGAAACACCATAAACCAGTGGTTCCCAAACTTTTTCAGCTTGTTACCCAATTTAACATGCCACATAAAGCATGTTACCCCTTTCACAAAATGTTGTTATTATTGATATATATGGCTAAATTAAAACATTTGAGATATTTTCTTTTATTTATTGTATTTGAACATTGTGCATCTCTAATGACTATTACCAAAGATGTCAAGAACATCAGTGGGATGAATGGAGTTGCATACTTGAAGCTAGTTTAGGAATTCTTGGCTTCATACCAGCTTATGTCTACCTCGGCTGATGCTCACAGATAAACTGACAGTGTGAAATAGAGGCAGCCTCAGGAAGTGAGTGACGCGTACTGGACAGGTCGATCTGGGCTACTGAGTGACTTTTGTCCTGAAGCATACTTGTCAAAATACTTTTGGGTTTCCACGCACTTAGCTATATATTTCTTCTTTTCTAATGCTGTATATTAGTTTTTGATGTTTATTGTTATTTGGTTTAACTTTATTACTTACTTATAATAGGTTTACTTTACAACTTTATATACTAAGACAAAGTTAACAATAATCCTCATACCGGGTACCGCATTGTTTTCTTGATTTTCAGAATTCATAACTTTTTTCTGTCACCCCTCCATTACCCCCCAAAAATGGTTAAATTACCCCCAGGGGATAATTTACCCCCAGTTTGGGAACCACTGCCCTAAACCATTCTCTCTTTACACTGTTACACAAACCATTCACATTCACCGTCATACACCTGAGGCCGCATATAGTTTCCAACCCTGCCTCTCCTCTCCATTCTTTCTAGGTCCTCCTGCACCTGGAGCACCACTGGTCTTCACACCACCTTCCCTCCCTCCCCCCTTCTCTCGGTGCCGCTTGTCATGGCCACCACTACAATTCCCTTCCTGCCTCTCAGGCAGGAAGGGAACTGCCTCCCAGCATACATAAGTGAGATTACCAATACACTCTTGGCTGTCTTCAAGAAGGCGCTGGACAGGCACCAGAAGTGAGTATCTGATCAGCCTGGTTGTAGCTCGTATGTCGGTTTACGCCCAGCCAGCAGTAACAGCCTGTTTGATCAAGCCTGCCCAGGGATATTCCAGGTGTAGTACCACACTCACTCTCACACTAGAAGAATACCTCACACTCTCCTGCTCGGGGCAGTACCTCACGCTCTCACATTAGGCGAGTACATCGCACTCTCACACTGGGGTAGTACTATCCTTAAACCAGGAATACTACAATCCCTACACCTGGGATAGTAGAGAATACTCACACTCCTGGAATAATGCCTCACACTCTCACATTGAAGGTAATACTTCGCACTCTCACACTTGGGTTGCACCTCACATGTGACATATTTCTAATATTGTAAAAGTTTCTTAACTCTTTGAAAGTGTTTAGATGAATTGTAAGGAATGTCTTTTTTTTCTTAAAATTGTAAAACAGACGATGATTTACAGTGATGGTGGTGGTTGTTCCTCTGCTGAGTATGGTGATGGCAGTAACTGAAAATAAATGGTATAAAATACCGACACTATGGAAACATAAACACATATGCAGTTTAATGTGATACTTTATTGACAACGTTGGACAAGTTGTGAGTAGACCTTCTGCAGTGTTCTATGTTCTTATGTGGGATAGCGATGAAGAAGTTTCTTGGCAAGTGGTTCAGCTATGTTATAGAAGCCATTGTTCTGGTTGAAATTGTTGGTTGTAGAGATAAGCGATGATTCCAGGATTCTTCGGTATTGAGTGTTGTCTTCTGTGGCGATAAGTCTTGAGTTTCTGTAGTTAATTAAATGGTTGTGTGAATTGCGATGTTGTACACAGGCATTCCTTGTATCGTCAGTCCTGCTTGCGTATTGGTGTTCTGAAATGCGTGTTTGGAGGTCTCTTGATGTTTCGCCCACGTATAATTTGTTGCAGTCATTACAAGGGATTATGTATACCCCTGCAGAGGATGGAAGCTTGTCCTGTCTACTACTGGTGATGTCCTTGATGGTCGTGGTTGTGGAGGTAGATACTTGGAATGATGTATTGGAAAAGATGTTGGAAACATGTTTGGCAATGGAGTCGGTGGGGAGGACTATATATCTCTTCTCGGCAGTGTCTTCTCTGGGTGTGTTGAAGATGTTTAATGCCCGCCGTCTGCAGTCTCTGATGAAGTGACGAGGATAGTGGAGTTTAGAAAATACTTGTTCAATTATAGTGCATTCTTCCTCAAGAAACTCATTGCTGCAGATTTTGAGTGCGCTCAGGAAGAAGATTATAATTACACCACGTTTAGTTTTGGTGTCGTGGTGAGTGTAGAAGTGGAGAAGATCGTTTTGGTTGGTTGGTTTTCGATAGACTTTAAAACGAAGTTCGTGGTCAGCTTTGCAGAGAAGAACATCAAGGAAAGGAAGAGTGTTGTTGACTTCTTCTTCAAGTGTGAACTGGATCGAGGGCTCGACCTGGTTGAGCTTGTCTTGGAGAGATTGAACGTTGAAGCGCCTGGGAGTTATGAGGAGAATGTCGTCAACATAACGGAGCCAGGTGACAGTCGAAGGAATAATGGTGGAGAAACACTCGGCTTCCAGATGTTCCATGTATAAGTTCGCCAGGACGGCACTGAGTGGCGAGTCCATGGGTAGACCAAAAGTCTGTTGAAAGAGGTGATTTTCGAAAGTGAAACACGTAAAGCCGACACATAGTTCAACGAGGTCGATGAAATCGCTGGCTGGAATAAGAAGATCAAGCGAATTTTTCTGCGCAGGAGATCGATGGCTTGGTGAATAGGGAAGTTACGTCAAGGCTGGAAAGTTTCTTGTTCCTGATGTTGATGTTGCGAATGCGATTGAGAAGATCACCCGAGTGCTTGAGATGTCCTGGATTGATAGTGCCCAAGAGTTTGGAGAGGTGTTTTGCGAGAATTCCTGAGACTTGGTGGGGAGCACTGCCTATTCCCGAAGATATGGGCCTCAAAGGGATACCAGGCTTGTGAGTTTTTGGTAGGCCGTACATTCTGGCAGGTCTGGGGTTGCTGGGTATGGTGTACAGAAGTTTCTTCCCTTGTTCTGAGTTCCTCAGAATGCGGCGAGTCCTTTGAAGAAAAGTTTTAGTAAGGTTGTCCACTTGGTTAGTTGTGAGGTGTTTGTAGGTATCTGGGTCATTAAGTAGATTGAGCATTTTGTTCCTGTAGTCGTCAGTGTTCATGATAACAACACCACCTCCTTTATCAGCGGTGGTCACCCTGATGGTCGTGTCTTCTGCTAAACCTTTAAGTGCAATTATGTAACGTCGAGGTATGACTGGGGAGCTGCATGTAGAGATGGCTGCTGAGATGATGCCTTGAAGAAAACCTTTTTGGAAGTCGGAGTCATTGTGTCTGTAGTTTTTGGCGATGAAATTGAGATCTTGTTTAGGTTTCGTAATTCCTGTTGCGAATTTGAGGCCTAAGCTGAGGGCTTCGGTTTCTGTGGTTGATAGTGAAAGATTTTGAATAATGTCAGGTCTTCCTAAACTTTTCCAATGACTATTATCGCAGAGAGTTTGTAGTTTTCTAGTAAGTCTGATCTTCTGTTGAACATTCGCTGAGGTAACTCTGCTGCAAAGGATTTCGGCGGTGAGTCTGTTCATGTTGCCCCGATTTCATCGACCTCGTTGAACTATGTGTCAGCTTTACGTGTTTCTCTTTCGAAAATCACCTCTTTCAACAGACTTTTGGTCTACAAATGGGCTCGCCACTCAGTGCCGTCCTGGCGAACTTATACATGGAACATCTGGAAGCCGAGCGTTTCTCCACAATTATTCCTTCGACTGTCACCTGGCTCCTATAATTGAACAAGTATTTTCTAAACTCCACTATCCTCGTCACTTCATCAGAGACTGCAGACGGCGGGCATTAAACATCTTCAACACACCCAGAGAAGACACTGCCGAGAAGAGATACATAGTCCTCCCCACCAACTCCATTGCCAAACATGTTTCCAACATCTTTTCCAATACATCATTCCAAGTATCTACCTCCACAACCACGACCATCAAGGACATCACCAGTAGTAGACAGGACAAGCTTCCATCCTCTGCAGGGGTATACATAATCCCTTGTAATGACTGCAACAAAATATACGTGGGCGAAACATCAAGAGACCTCCAAACACGTATTTCAGAACACCAATACGCAAGCAGGACTGACGATACAAGGAATGCCTGTGTACAACATCGCAATTCACACAACCATTTAATTAACTACAGAAACTCAAGACTTATCGCCACAGAAGACAACACTCAATACCGAAGAATCCTGGAATCATCGCTTATATCTATAACCAACAATTTCAACCAGAACAATGGCTTCTATAACATAGCTGAACCACTTGCCAAGAAACTTCTTCATCGCTATCCCACATAAGAACATAGAACACTGCAGAAGGCCTACTCACAACTTGTCCAATACCCCTGCGAAGCTACCCAAGACTCTATAACCCCACGCAGTGGATCATCAGATTCAGCATTCTCCACTTGAGATCAACATTCTGAACCTAACTATAAATACTCCCGTAACTTCCACCCCAGGTAGATCTGTTTGTGACTTGAAAAAGCCCACTGTGTGTGCGAAGCGTTGTCAATAAAGGATCACATTAAACTGCATATGTGTTTATGTTTCCATGGCAGTGGCTGACGGCTGGATAGGTGTAATGGGAGGCGTCTCCAAAACATGTGGAAGTGTCTTATATGGCCTGGTGACCTCACCTAGCCTGGCCTGGCTCATGTGGACTGGTCAGTAGTTACCTTGAACATGTGGATGTCTTGCTTCCGTGTCAAGTGGTCCTTCACTCTCTCAGATGAAACTGTTTATCCTGGTCTCTCCTGGTGACAAATCCAACCTTTGTGTAACTTCTCCATTCCGCAGAGTAGTTTTCTATGTCGTGACATCCAGGTAGAAGGATGGATGAACGTGCAATTTTATGGTGCTCTTGATCCACGGAATTAAACTTGTTCTCTCCTTCCTTGGATCCAACCTAATTACCTCCCATCCTCCAGAAGGTAATGAGCCATATGGCTTTAGCATCACCCTTAAATATAATAACTTGTCAGCCATCTTAAGGGAGACAAACTGTAACTCGCTGGAGTATCACTTTAAACACCTAAAACAGTTAAATTATATTTAAAAAATTATGCAAAAAAGTCTATGATCACCAGAAAAACTGGGTATGTGAACCAGACTATGATCATGTTATTACCTGTGTTTACAGATGTTGATCTTATTATTGTCCTGAGTCTCCTCTTAACCTCCATTTTACTTGTGTAGCTCTTTTCTAACCACTCGTGTTACATCGCATCTAATCGTGAAACTATGTATTGAATCTGTGGTTCTTTCTCACCTAGTCCATACTCACTGCTTCACTCCCTGTAGTAAACTTACGCTTATGTTCCTTTCTTATACTTCCTTTTAAGTCATTCTCTGGATGGCTTCTCAATACAACGTAGCATCTTGCGGGTTTAATATGCACATTCTGAGTTGTGAATGTGAGGGGTTAATTTTCAGCTCCTGGTCCTGCTTCACAACATGCAACAGATAATGTTATAATAATAATAATAATAATAATAATAATAATAATAATAATAATAATAATAATAATAAAATAATAATAATAATAACAATGTCTTTATTTACTACAAGTACAAGTACTTGGTATACAGTCCTAGCTGACATCAATGACATACTACTATAAAGAAAGCCCCTTGTTATGCAGAGTATTTCGGGCAAATTAGGTCCTTGTCCCAGGATGCGACCCAGGTACCCATTTTACTGATGGGTGAACACAGACAACCGGTGTAAAGAAACACCCAATGTTTCTACCCGTGCTGGGAATCGAACGCAGACCCTCGCGTTGTGAAGCGAGAGCTTTGGCGATCAGGCTTCTTAACCTCTTCATCAC
>NC_091304.1:24195163-24212663 GCF_038502225.1 Cherax quadricarinatus
CCAGCAGACTGACAACGGTGTGACCACCTCAGAGAGTGATGGTACCAGCAGACTGGCAACAGTGTGACCACCTCAGAGAGTGATGGTACCAGCAGACTGGCAACAGTGTGACCACCTCAGAGAGTGATGGTACCAGCAGACTGGCAACAGTGTGACCACCTCAGAGAGTGATGGTACCAGCAGACTGGCAACAGTGTTACCACCTCAGAGAATGATGGTACCAGCAGACTGACAACGGTGTGACCACCTCAGAGAGTGATGGTACCAGCAGACTGGCAACAGTGTTACCACCTCAGAGAGTGATGGTACCAGCAGACTGGCAACAGTGTGACCACCTCAGAGAGTGATGGTACCAGCAGACTGGCAACGGTGTGACCACCTCAGAGAGTGATGGTACCAGCAGACTGGCAACGGTGTGACCACCTCAGAGAGTGATGGTACCAGCAGACTGGCAACGGTGTGACCACCTCAGAGAGTGATGGTACCAGCAGACTGGCAACAGTGTGACCACCTCAGAGAGTGATGGTACCAGCAGACTGGCAACAGTGTGACAGCAGACTGGCAACGGTGTGACCACCGCAGAGAGCGATGGTAGCAGCAGACTGGCAACGGTGTGACCACCGTAGAGAGTGATGGTACCAGCAGACTGGCAACAGTGTGACCAACGCAGAGAGTGATGGTAACAGCAGACTGGCAACAGGTGACCACCTCAGAGAGTGATGGTACCAGCAGACTGGCAACGGTGTGACCACCGCAGAGAGTGATGGTACCAGCAGACTGGCACTGTGTGACCACCGCAGAGAGTGATGGTACCAGCAGACTGGCAACAGTGGGGCCACCTCAGAGAGTGATGGTAACAGCAGACTGGCAACAGGCGACCACCTCAGAGAGTGATGGTGCCAGCAGACTGGCAACGGTGTGACTACCGCAGAGAGTGATGGTACCAGCAGACTGGCAACAGTGTGACTATCGCAGAGAGTGATGGTAACAGCAGACTGGCAACAGTGTGACAACCGCAAAGAGTGATGGTACTAGCAGACTGGCAACAGCGTGACCACCTCAGAGAGTGATGGTACCAGCAGACTGGCAACAGTGTGACCACCTCAGAGAGTGATAGTACCAGCAGACTGGCACCAGTGTTACCACCTCAGAGAGTGATGGTACCAGCAGACTGGCCACAGTGTTACCACCTCAGAGAGTGATGGTACCAGCAGACTGGCAACAGTGTGACCACCTCAGAGAGTGATGGTACCAGCAGACTGGCAACAGTGTGACCACCTCAGAGAGTGATGGTACCAGCAGACTGGCAACAGTGTTACCACCTCAGAGAGTGATGGTACCAGACAACACTGGCCTCGGTGTGACCACCTCAGAGAGTGATGGTACCAGCAGACTGGCAACAGTGTGACCTTCTCAGAGAGTGATGGTACCAGCAGACTGGCAATAGTGTAACCACCTCAGAGAGTGATGGTACCAGCAGACTGGCAACAGTGTGACCACCTCAGAGAGTGATGGTAACAGCAGACTAGCAACGGTGTGACCACCTCAGGGAGTGATGGTACCGGCAGACTGGCAACGGTGTGACCACCTCAGAGAGTGATGGTACCAGCAGACTGGCAACAGTGTTACCACCTCAGAGAATGATGGTACCAGCAGACTGACAACGGTGTGACCACCTCAGAGAGTGATGGTACCAGCAGACTGGCAACGGTGTGACCACCTCAGAGAGTGATGGTAACAGCAGACTAGCAACGGTGTGACCACCTCAGGGAGTGATGGTACCGGCAGACGGGCAACGGTGTGACCACCTCAGAGAGTGATGGTTCCAGCAGAATGGCAACGGTGTGACCACCTCAGGGAGTGATGGTATCAGCAGACTGGCAACAGTGTAACCACCTCAAAGAGTGATGGTACCAGCAGACTGGCAACAGTGTGACCACCTCAGAGAGTGATGGTACCAGTAGACTGGCAACAGTGTTACCACCTCAGAGAGTGATGGTACCAGCAGACTGGCTTCGGTGTGACCACCTCAAAGAGTGATGGTACCAGCAGATTGGCAACAGTGTGACCACATCAGAGAGTGATGGTACCAGCAGACTGGCAACAGTGTGACCACCTCAGAGAGTGATGGTACCAGCAGACTGGCAACAGTGTTACCACCTCAGAGAATGATGGTACCAGCAGACTGACAACGGTGTGACCACCTCAGAGAGTGATGGTACCAGCAGACTGGCAACGGTGTGACCACCTCAGAGAGTGATGGTAACAGCAGACTAGCAACGGTGTGACCACCTCAGGGAGTGATGTTACCGGCAGACTAGCAACGGTGTGACCACCTCAGAGAGTGATGGTACCAGCAGACTGGCAACGGTGTGACCACCTCAGAGAGTGATGGTAACAGCAGATAAGCAAGGGTGTGACCACCTCAGAGAGTGATGGTACCGGCAGACTGGCAACGGCGTGACCACCTCAGAGAGTGATGGTACCAGCAGAATGGCAACAGTATGACCACCTCAGAGAGTGATGGTACCAGCAGACTGGCAACAGTGTGACCACCTCAGAGAGTGATGGTACCAGCAGACTGGCAACAGTGAGAAAAACTCAAAGAGTGATGGTACCAGCAGATTGGCCTCGGTGTGACCACCTCAGAGAGTGATGGTACCAGCAGACTGGCAGCAGGTGACCACCTCAGAGAGTGATCGTACCAGCAGACTGGCAACGGTGTGACCACCGCAGAGAGTGATGGTACCAGCAGACTGGCAACGGTGTGACCACCGCAGAGAGTGATGGTACCAGCAGACTGGCAAGAGTGTGATCACCGCAGAGAGTGATGGTAACAGCAGACTGGTAACAGGTGACCACCTCAGAGAGTGATGGTACCAGCAGACTGGCAATGGTGTGACCACCACAGAGAGTGATGGTACCAGCAGACTGGCACTATGTGACCACCGCAGAGTGATGGTACCAGCAGACTGGCAACAGTGTGACCACCTCAGAGAGTGATGGTAACAGCAGACTGGCAACAGGCGACCACCTCAGAGAGTGATGGTACCAGCAGACTGCCAACGGTGTGACCACCGCAGAGAGTGATGGTACCAACAGACTGGCCTTGGTGTGACCACCTCAGAGAGTGATGGTACCAATAGACTCTCTTCCGTGTGACCACCTCAGAGAGTGATGGTACCAACAGACTGGCCCCGGTGTTACCACCTCAGAGAGTGATGGTACCAACAGACTGGCTTCGATGTGACCACCTCAGAGAGTGATGGTACCAACAGACTGGCCTCGGTGTGACCACCTCAGAGAGTGATGGTACCAACAGACTGGCCTCGGTGTGACCACCTCAGAGAGTGACGGTACCAACAGACTGGCCTCGGTGTGACCACCTCAGAGAGTGATGGTACCAACAGACTGGCCTCGGTGTGACCACCTCACAGAGTGATGGTACCAACAGACTTGCCTCGGTGTGACCACCTCACAGAGTGATGGTACCAACAGACTGGCCTCGGTGTGAACACCTCAGAGAGTCATGGTACCAACAGACTGGCCTCGGTGTGACCACCTCAGAGAGTGATGGTACCAGCAGACTGGCAACAGTGTGACCACCTGAGAGAGTTATGGTACCAGCAGACTGGCAACAATGTTACCACCTCAATGAGTGATGGTACCAGCAGACTGGCAATAGTGTGACCTCCTCAGAGAGTGATGGTAACAGCAGACTGGCAACAGTGTGACCACCTCAGAGAGTGATGGTACCAGCAGACTGGCAACAGGTTGACCACCTCAGGGAGTGATGGTACCAGCAGACAGGCAACAGTGTGACAACCTCAGAGAGTGATGGTACAAGCAGACTGGCAACAGTGTAACCACCTCAGAGAGTAATGGTACCAGCAGACTGGCAACAGTGTGACCACCTCAGAGAGTGATGGTACCAGCAGACTGGCAACAGTGTTACCACCTCAGAGAGTGATGATATCAGCAGACTGGCTTCGGTGTGACCACCTCAGAGAGTGATGGTACCAGCAGACTGGCAACAGTGTGACCACCTCAGAGAGTGATGGTACCAGCAGACTGGCAACAGTGTTACCACCTCAGAGAATGATGGTACCAGCAGACTGACAACGGTGTGACCACCTCAGAGAGTGATGGTACCGGCAGACTGGCAACGGTGTGACCACCTCAGAGAGTGATGGTACCAGCAGACTGGCAACGGTGTGACCACCTCAGAGAGTGATGGTAACAGCAGACTAGCAACGGTGTGACCACCTCAGGGAGTGATGGTACCGGCAGACTGGCAACGGTGTGACCACCTCAGAGAGTGATGGTACCAGCAGACTGGCAACGGTGTGACCACCTCAGAGAGTGATGGTAACAGCAGACAGGCAATGGTGTGACCTCCTCAGAGAGTGATGGTACCGGCAGACTGGCAACGGTGTGACCACCTCAGAGAGTGATGGTACCAGCAGACTGGCAACGGTGTGACCACCTCTGAGAGTGATGGTACCAGCAGACTGGCAACAGTGTGACCACCTCAGAGTGATGGTACCAGCATACTGGCAACAGTATGACCACCTCAGAGAGTGATTGTACCAGCAGACTGGCAACAGTGTGACCACCTCAGAGAGTGATGGTATCAGCAGACTGGCAACGGTGTGACCACCTCAGAGAGTGATGGTACCAGCAGACTGGCAACAGTGTGACCACCTCAGAGAGTGATGGTACCAGCAGACTTGCCTCGGTGTGACCACCACAGAGAGTGATGGTAACAGCAGACTGGCAACGGTGTGACCACCGCAGAGAGCGATGGTACCAGCAGACTGGCAACGGTGTGACCACCGCAGAGAGTGATGGTACCAGCAGACTGGCAACAGTGTGACCAACGCAGAGAGTGATGGTAACAGCAGACTGGCAACAGGTGACCACCTCAGAGAGTGATGGTACCAGCAGACTGGCAACGGTGTGACCACCGCAGAGAGTGATGGTACCAGCAGACTGGCACTGTGTGACCACCGCAGGGAGTGATGGTACCAGCAGACTGGCACTCAGAGAGTGATGGTAACAGCAGACTGGCAACAGTGTGACCACCTCAGAGAGTGATGGTACCAGCAGACTGGCAACAGTGTGACCACCTCAGAGAGTGATGGTACCAGCAGACTGGCAACGGTGTGACCACCTCAGAGAGTGATGTACCACCGCAGGGAGTGATGGTACCAGCAGACTGGCAACAGTGTGACCACCTCAGAGAGTGATGGTACCAGCAGACTGGCAACGGTGTGACCACCTCAGTGATCGTACCAGCAGACTGGCAACGGTGTGACCACATCACAGAGTGATGGTATCATCAGACCGGCAACGATGTGACCACCTCAGGGAGTGATGGTACCAGCAGACTGGCAACGGTGTGACCACCTCAGTGATCGTACCAGTAGACTGGCAACGGTGTGACCACATCACAGAGTGATGGTACCAGCAGACCGGCAACGATGTAACCACCTCAGAGAGTGATGGTACCAACAGACTGGCTTCGGTGTGACCACCTCAGAGAGTGATGGTACCAACAGACTGGCCTCGGTGTGACCACCTCAGAGAGTGATGGTACCAACAGACTGGCTTCGGTGTGACCACCTCAGAGAGTGATGGTACCACCAGACTGGCTTCGGTGTGACCACCTCAGAGAGTGATGGTACCAACAGACTGGCCTCGGTGTGACCACCTCAGAGAGTGATGGTACCAACAGACTGGCTTCGGTGTGACCACCTCAGAGAGTGATGGTACCAACAGACTGGTCTCGGTGTGACCACCTCAGAGAGTGATGGTACCAACAGACTGGCCTCGGTGTGACCACCTCAGAGAGTGATGGTACCAACAGACTGGCCTCGGTGTGACCACCTCAGAGAGTGATGGTACCAACAGACTGGCTTCGGTGTGACCACCTCAGAGAGTGATGGTACCAACTGACTGGTCTCGGTGTGACCACCTCAGAGAGTGATGGTACCAAGAGACTGGCCTCGGTGTGACCACCTCAGAGAGTGATGGTACCAACAGACTGGCTTCGGTGTGACCACCTCAGAGAGTGATGGTACCAACAGACTGGCCTCGGTGTGACCACCTCAGAGAGTGATGGTACCAACAGACTGGCTTCGGTGTGACCACCTCAGAGAGTGATGGTACCAACAGACTGGTCTCGGTGTGACCACCTCAGAGAGTGATGGTACCAACAGACTGGCCTCGGTGTGACCACCTCAGAGAGTGATGGTACCAACAGACTGGCCTGGGTGTGACCACCTCAGAGAGTGATGGTACCAACAGACTGGCCTGGGTGTGACCACCTCAGAGAGTGATGGTACCAACAGACTGGCCTGGGTGTGACCACCTCAGAGAGTGATGGTACCAACAGACTGGCCTCCGTGTGACCACCTCAGAGAGTGATGGTACCAACAGACTGGCCTGGGTGTGACCACCTCAGAGAGTGATGGTACCAACAGACTGGCCTCCGTGTGACCACCTCAGAGAGTGATGGTACCAACAGACTGGCCTCGGTGTGACCACCTCAGAGAGTGATAATACCACTAGACTTCCCATGGTAATTAGTTAGTTACCATTTTGTGACAGGCACTAGTCGAGTAGACACTTGGCCTGTTGCGTGTGTGTGCATGTGCGTGTGCGTGTGCGTGTGTGTGCGTGTGCGTGTATGTTTATGTGTGTGCGTGTGTGTGTACTTCTAGTTTAAAAACTAGAAGTTCTCACATTCCAACCAGAAAATCTTAGCCATAACCTGGAGTTTACCTGGAGAGAGTTCCGGGGGTCAACTCCCCCCGGCCATTCTGTGACCAGACCTCCTGGTGGATCAGAGCCTGATCAACCAGGCTGTTACTGTTGGCTGCACGCAAACCAACGTAAGAGCCACAGCCCGGCTGGTCAGGAACCGACTTTAGGTGCTTGTCCAGTGCCAGCTTGAAGACTGCCAGGGGTCTGTTGGTAATCCCCCTTACGTATGCTGGGAAGCAGTTGAACAGTCTCGGGCCCCTGACACTTATTGTATGGTCTCTTAACGTGCTAGTAACACCCCTGCTTTTCATTGGGGGGATGTTGCATCGTCTGCCAAGTCTTTTGCTTTCGTAGTGAGTGATTTTCGTGTGCAAGTTCGGTACTAGTCCCTCTAGGATTTTCCAGGTGTATATAATCATGTATCTCTCCCGCCCGCGTTCCAGGGGATACAGGTTTAGGAACCTCAAGCGCTCCCAGTAATTGAGGTGTTTTATCTCCGTTATGCGCGCCGTGAAGGTTCTCTGTACATTTTCTAGGTCAGCAATTTCACCTGCCTTGAAAGATGCTGTTAGTGTGCAGCAATAGTCCAGCCTGGATAGAACAAGTGACCTGAAGAGTGTCATCATGGGCTTGGCCTCCCTAGTTTTGAAGGTTCTCATTATCCATCCTGTCATTTTTCTAGCAGATGCAATTGATACAATGTTATGGTCCTTGAAGGTGAGATCCTCCGACATGATCACTCACAGGTCTTTGACGTTGGTGTTTCGCTCTATTTTGTGGCCAGAATTTGTTTTGTACTCTGATGAAGATTTAATTTCCTCATGTTTACCATATCTGAGTAATTGAAATTTCTCATCGTTGAACTTCATTATGTGTTACTACAAATGTTTATCTTTCAACACTGACTTCTTCAAACAAATCTGGCTGCAGTATGCATTATTATTATTATTATTATTATTATTATTATTATTATTATTATTATTATATAATTATTATTATTATTATTATTATTTTTATTATTATATTATTATTATTGTTATTATTATTATTATTATTATTATTATTATTATTATTATTATTATATTATTATTATTATTATTATTATTCTTATTATTATTATTATTCATGGGGAACGCTAAACCCGAAGGGATTATAAAGTGCCTGTGGGGGGTGGGGGTGCAGGGTATTCAGACTCAATTCAGGGAACTGGAGCAGGTGTAACAGAGCAGGTGTTGCACAGCTTAACATTAAGATCGACAACACTCTTATTGCCAAACATAATGAGGGCAAATTCCTGGGCCTACATCTCGACAGCAACCTGAAATTCAGCGCCCATATCCAACACATAACAAAAAAAGTATCCAAAACGGTTGGCATCCTGTCCAAGATACGTTACTACGTGCCACAATCAGCCCTTCTCACACTATACTATTCACTCATCTATCCCTACCTCACCTATGCTATTTGTGCCTGGGGATCAACAGCAACAACACACCTAAAACCAATGATAACCCAACAAAAAGTCGCAAAAAGAATAATCACGCAATCCAATCCCAGGCAACATCCCCCCCACTCTTCAAAGATCTAAACTTGTTCACTGTCCAGAACATCCACACTCACTACTGTGCAACCTACATTTACAGAACCATAAATTCCAATATTAACCCTGAACTAAAACACTTTCTTGATAGTTGTGACAGGACCCACAGGCATAACACCAGACACAAAAATCTCTATGACATTCCCAATGTCCGGCTAAACATATATAAAAAATCAATGTACATAAAAAGACCTAAAATCTGGAACATTCTACCTGAAAATTCTAGAACTGCAGACACATTCATCACTTTCAAAACTACCCTTAGAAAACATCTTATCACACCTATTCTCTTGTATCATACACACATAAAAAGCGAACTAGACCTACTCTCGATATTTGTGATTCCCCTAAATTTGCACTTACACTCACCCAATTGACTGTAAACATAGAAATACGTAATAAAACTATTACCTAGTGAATCTTAACTAGTCATAAGTTTGCCTGAGATACTCCAATATAAAAGTGCCAAGTATAGTGCCAAGACAAAACCATTCACATTGCTAAATTTACGAACTGTAATGCATTTACCTAGCCTTAATGTCAACATGCTCCATAACCTGTACCAATAGTTAGAATTGATCTTAATCTGCTTGAAATGCCTAGTCATGCTAGGCATGATAGTGGCCCTCTCTGTAATTTGTATTTTATAATATGTAAAATGCACATTGTAACCAATGTTCTAAAATATGTAAACCCCGCACTGTAATCTCTACAGAGAATGAACTTGATTGATTGAGTAATCAAACCACCAGACAGTCTGGTACAGGTACGTTGATGATGTCTTTACCATGTGGGACGACAACTGGGGCAGCTTTGACACATTCTTTGAGAATCTTAACTGTCTTGCTCCTTCTTTACAGTTCAAGGTTGAATGGTAAACAAACAATCAACTAAAATCCTTATGTTTTCATCCCCAGAAATAACAATGTGATTGAATTTTCAGTTTATAGGAAGCTCACTCACACTGTCAACTATGTTCATTTCTACGGCCACCATTCAATGCAAAGCACCGTCTCACTCCTGTTCTGACGGGATATGTATTCCTCTCAGAGCTGGACCAAGACTATGAAATTCTCAGAGTACAATTTTCAGAACTAGGATACCCTAACTGGTTCATCAAACAAGGTGAAAAGAAAGCAAATATAATCTCACAAAAACTCAACACCGTCCAGCAAATCGCAACTCATAGCACGAAGTGACCAACATAATCACTTTATACCCTAACAACCGGGGGAATTTCTTTTCCAAGAATTACAAGCATCCAGTTACACAAGAGACATCAGGAGTCTACGAGATACCAATGCAAAGATTGTAGCCATCGAGTAGACAGGCTAAACACTATCAACGAGGATCACTGAACACAAGAGGATGATGCGTAGTGAACAAGAGAATCAAGCCGTTTTTCAGCACCTTAGCGACAACAATCACAATACGGCGTGACCAACTCTGAGAGGAAGTATAAAAGGAGGCACGCAACAGTGTGGCCCTCTCAGTAAGACAGCCGCACACACTGAGAGAGCATCGCTAAAAAGACGCATTCACCGCAGTGTATGAACGCATGTAGTGTTCTTCAGTGTTCTCAGTAACCATTGCTGATTCTTGTGCCGCCTCCAGCCACCATGGTAAGACACTGCGTCTCCTCCAATTTAAACTGCGTATTATTACTTTTTTATTTTTAGGGAAGAGCATTAAGCCCGTATAGGGTTGTACAGTGCCTGGGGAGAGGGCGTAAATAAGGTTCAATGCGAGGTAAGGAGAAGACGAATCCAAATTCTCAGCTCATAAGCCCCCACAAGCATCTAGAAACCTACCTTGTGGGATGGGACTGAAACACAAAGAACGTGTGGTTATCAACGCTTTAAGAAGCGAGAATGTGTCTCTCGGTGCCAGACGTAAATCGCCTGTAAATGTTATGTCTTTAATAGCGGTTAACTTTACGTCAATATAGAGCTATTAAGTGATATAGAGCTTCAGCTACGATAAAGAAACTTTATTACAAAGTTGCACTGCAAATTCCCTTTTCACTTCAGTTAGTTTTCTAATCTGCCTTCGGAAAATATCTTTAAATTTTATGTAGAGTTCCTCAGACTATTGTATTGTTATTGTATTATTATTTTACTTCTTATATGGATGTGAATGGATGTTATTTTACTTCTTATATGGATGTGAATAGTACATAATACCTACAAGATGAGGAACGAGGCTACGGTGCCCACCACCTGGTTCAAGGCTGAGGGACGGATTTCCTCATCTTCCACTGTCTTCTATATATACCTAGGTCAACAGTCTTAAGATTATGTCCATGTGTTGCATTGATAATGTCACTGGATAGCGAAACGTCTACTACGTAAAGATAACCAGATAATGTACATATGTCTAATTCGTCTTTTTACATGGATACTGAGTAGTGTCAATTTAAATAATGTTATCATTGCTCTCAACAACACATGTGACCGACTTCAGTTATGTCTTTCATGTATATTGTGGAAACAAAGGTCCCGGTGCTGCCCCTTATCTAACTCCTCTGTGTTTATTCCTGGTTCTCCTACTTGCAGTCTCATGTGTGCTCTGTATGTTTGTTTATCTATTCTATCTTTCTTTCCCATTTGCCGACCTTGATTTTTTGTTTGATGGCAGATATTGCTAATGAGTATGGTAGTGTTGAATGGCAGGTATTGCAAGTAGAATGGTACTTTCAATTTTCTACCTTTACACACTCTCCCAAAATCGTCCACTAACCTTCGCAACTTTTCTTCAGAATTTACCATAAGCACAGTATCATCAGCAAAAAGTAACTGTGTCAATTCCCATTTTGTATTTGATTCCCCATAATTTAATCCCACCCCTCTGCCCAACACCCTAGCATTTACTTCTTTTACAACCCCATTTATAAATATATTAAACAACCATGGTGACATTACACATCCCTGTCTAAGACCTACTTTTACCGGGAAGTATTCTCCCTCTCTTCTACACACCCTAACCTGAGCCTCACTATCCTCATAAAAACTCTTTACAGGATTTAGTAACTTACTACCTATTCCATTTACTTGCAACATCTGCCACATTGCTCCCCTGCCCACTATCATATGCCTTTTCTAAATCCATAAATGCAATGAAAACTTCCCTACCTTTATCTGAATACTGTTCACATATATGCTTCAATGTAAACATCCACAATCATGTCTTTCTTATCATTTGCACAACATCCACGAACATTCAGACTTCCCACTTCGACAATTTTCTTCTTATTCTTTTCAGTAAACTTTACAGGAAAAGGGGTTACTAGCCCATTGTTCCCGGTAATTTAGATGACTTTTACAACACGCATGGCTTACGGAGGAAAGATTCTTATTCCACTTCCCCATGGATATAAAAGGCAAACTAATAACACCAAGAACTATTAAGATAAAATCAAAGAAAACTCAGATGAGTGTGTATAAATAAACATGTACATGTACGTAAAGTGTGAGCTAAGTGTAAGTAGAAGTAGCAAGACGTACCTATAATGTTGCATATTTATTAGACAGACAAAAGACACCAGCAATCCTACCATCATGTAAAACAATTACAGGCTTTCGTTTTAGAGTCACTCGGCAGGACGGTAGTACCTCCCTGTGTGGTTGCTGTCTACCAACCTACTATATATATATATATATATATATATATATATATATATATATATATATATATATATATATATATATATATATATATATATATATATATATATATATATATATATATATATATATATATATATATATATATATATATATATCTGTGTGTGTGTGTGTACTCACCTAATTGTAATCACCTAATTGTGGTTGCAGGGGTCGAGACTCAGCTCCTGGCCCCGCCTCTTCACTGAGCGCTACTAGGTTCTCTCTCTCCCTGCTCAATGAGCTTTATCGTACCACATCTTAAACCTATGTATGGTTCCTGCCTCCTCTACCTCACTTGATAGACTGTTCCACTTCCTGACTACTCTATGACTGAAGAAATACTTCCTAACATCCCTTTGACTCATCTGAGTCTTCAACTTCTATTTGTGACCTCTTGTTTCTGAGTCCCCTTCCTGGAACATCCTGTCTCTGTCCACCTTGTCCGTTCCTCTCAGTATTTTGTATGTCCTTATCATATCCTGCGTGTGTCTCCTGTCCTCCAGTGTCGTCAGGTCGATTTCCCTTAACCTTTTTTCTTAGCACATTCCCCTTAGCTCTGGAACTAACCTTGTCGAAAACCTTTGCACTTTCTCTAATTTCTTGACGTGCTTGATCAAGTGTGGGTTCCAAACTAGCGCTATATACTCCAGCATGGGCCTGATGTACACGGTGTACAATGTCTTGAACGATTCCTTACTAAGGTATCGGAATGCTATTCTCAGGTTTGCCAGGTGCCCATATGCTGCAGCAGTTATCTAGTTGATATGTGCTTCCAGAGACGTGCTCGGCGGTATACTCACCTCAAGATCTTTCTCCTTGAGTGAGGTTTGCAGTCTTTGGCCACCTAGAAAATACTCCGCCTGCGGCGTTCTTTGCCCTTCCCAGATCTTCATGACTTTGCATTTGGGGGGGGGTTAAATTCGAGAAGCCAGTTGTTGGACCAGGTGTCCAGCCTGTCCAGTTCCCTTTGAAGTCCTGCCCGATCCTCATCTGATTTAATTCTGCTCATTACCTTCACATCATCTGTGAACAGGGACACCTCTGAGTCTATCCCTTCCATCATGTCATTCACATATACCAAAAATAGCACTGGTCCTAGGACCGACCCCTGTAGGACTCCGCTTGTCACAGGTGCCCACTGTGATGCCTCATCACGTACCATGACTCGTTGTTTCCTCCCTGTCAGGTATTCTTTAATCCATTGCAGTGCCCTTCCTAGTATACGCGCTTGATCCTCTAACTTTTGCACTAATTTCTCGAGAGGAACTGTGTCGATGGCCTTCTTGCAGTCCAAGAAGATGTAATCAACCCACCCCTCTCTCTTGTGTCTTACTTTCGTTACTTTATCATAACACTCCAGAAGGTTTGTGGCACAGGATTTGCATTCTATGAATCCATGCTGGCTGTTGGTGTTTATACTCTTGTTCTGTTCCAGGTGCTCCACCACTCTCTTTCTGATAATCTTCTCCGTGACTTTGCATACTATACACGTCAGTAACACTGGTCTATAGTTTAGTGCCACTTTTCTGTCTCTTTTTTTTTAAAAATGAGAACTACATTTGCCATCTTCCATACCTCAGGTAGTTGCCCAGTTTCAAGGGATGTGTTGAAGATTGTAGTTAGTGGCACACACAGCATTTCTGCTCCCTCTCTCTTAGGACTCACGAGGAGATGTTGTCTGATCCCATTGCCTTTGGGGTATCAAGGTCCCTTAGCAGCTTCTTCACCTCCTCCTCAGTTGTGTGTATGTCATCCAACACTTGGTGGTATACTCCTTGTTGGTGTTCCCTTCTGATCTGTCTTCCCAGAGGCCTTCGTGTCTCCACTGTGAATACTTATTTAAATCTCATGTTGAGCTCTTCACATACCTCTTGATCGCTTCTTGTGAGTTCCCCACCTTCTATCCTCAGCCTGACCACCTGCTTTTTGACTGTTGTCTTCCTCCTAATGTGGTTATACGGCAGTTTCGGGTCAGACTTGACTTTCGATGTTATGTCGTTTTCGTACTGTCGCTGGGCATCCCTCCTTATCTGTGTATACTCGTTTCTTGCTCTTCGACTAATCCCTTTATTTTCCTGGGTCCTGTGCCTTCTGTACCTTTTCCATTCTCTGATGCACTTAATTTTTGCCTCCCTACACCTTCGGGAAAACCAAGGACTCGCTTTGGTCTTCCCATTATTTCTATTTCCCATGGAAACAAACCTTTCCTCTGCCTCCTTGCATTTTGTTGATACATATTTCATCATCTCGTTTACTGACTTTCCTACCAGTTTTCTGTCCCACTGAACCTCCTGCAGGAAGTTCCTCATACGTATGAAGTCCCCCATTTTACAGTTTGGCTTTTCCTATTCAATTCTTTTTACCTTCTCCACTTGTAACTCTACTATATAGTCAAAACTCAGAACTACGTGATCACTAGCTCCAGTCTTGCTGGTTCATCCTCCCCTCTCTCTCTCTGGTAGTATCCCTGACATGTTTATGCATGAGGTTTTCCAGTACCATATCCATCATCTTGGCTCTCCACGTTTCGGGACCCCCATGTGGCCCCAGGTTTTTCCAATCCATCTCCCTGTGGTTGAAATTGCCCATAGCCAGTAACTTTGCTCTGCTTGAGAGAGCTCTTCTTGCCACCTCATCCAGTGTGTCCATCATTGCTCTGTTGTTCTCTTTGTATTCCTCTCTTGGTCTCCTGTAGTTCTGTGGTGGGTTTTACATAACTCCAATGACTACTTTATATTCCCCAGGCTGAATTGTACCTGCTGTGTAGTCCCTTTCTCCAGTCTCGTCCATGCCTTCCATTTCTTGAAATCCCCATCGGTTTTTTATGAGCAGTGCAACCCCTCCTCCCCCTCTACTCCTATCTTTCCTCAGGATCTGATATCCCGGTAGGAAGATTGCATCTGTTATGGTCTCAGTGAGTTTCGTTGCTGTGACTGCTACGATGTCTGGGGATTTCTCGCTGATTCTTTCGTGTCATTCCTCATATTTATTCTTTATTCCCTCCACATTTGCGAACCAAACCTTCAGCTTCTTTTCTATCACTGTGGTCCTGGGAGAATATTGGGGTTGGAAAGTGGGAGTCCTGGTGGGGGCCTATGGGGGGTTGTGGTGTGGGTGGGGTTTGTGATGAGGGAGGTGGGGGCAGAGTGCCCGTACGGGGTAGCTGTAGGGGTGAGGTTTGTGAAGTGGGTGTTAGGGGTAGAGGGAACAGTGTGTGGGTTTTGGTTTAGATTGTTCAGTTGTGTTGGGGTTGTCGCGGTTGGAGTCCTTCTGCGGGAGTTGCTGGGGTGTGTATTTGCCCTTCCTCCTGGGTCTGGGTCCTGCTCATCTTCATCATTGCCTCTCGTTCCTCCTTTCGTCTTTGTACTCTCTCTTTCTTGTGTTCTGTCGCAATCATGGTACACTCTCTGGCACTCCAGTTTGTCCCTCAGTCATGCTTTCTCCTGCAGGATCTTGGTTCGAGCTGATTCTTTCTTGAAAATTACTTTGACAGGCCGTTTCCTTCCACTCTCAAACCACCCAATTCTCCGAAAATTTGTCACCTAGGTCATGTCGCCCTCGCCTATTGTTTTCATGATACCTTCAATCGCTTTTTCCTCCTCCTGTTTTCTTTCATCGTAGGTTAACCCTTCGGCTTCTTGGAACTCGTAAACAAAAATTGACCTCTCCCTTTCCTCCTCCCACTTTGTCTCCCTTTGCATCCTCTGACTTGTTTTAGTTCTTTACATTGAAATGCCCCTGCCTTCAGTCCCTGCCCTTGCTGAAGCCCCTATGCTCAGTGAACTGTCCTTCGTGATCAGATGTTCCTTGCTACCTCAGCTATCTGTTAGAGTTTCTACATTTGGCATACCTTCATTGTCTTCAGACCTCTCATTTGATCTTAGTGTGCTCTTCGTTTTTTCCTGGGTCCCACGTCGATCTGACAGGGCCTTCACATACGGCATATCTTCTTTTCTTCCTACAGTCCCCTTGTCCCCTTGCTTGAATTAATCAAACAATTTACTACCACTAATCCATCTTTACCTTACATGTATGGACTAATAAAAACACTCAAACCAGGGAATCCAGTCAGACCAATTATTAGCTCCATAGGATCAGTTTCATATATTTTATCCAAACGGCTTGTTGACATTTTGAGCCCTATTGTTGGCAAAATTTCTAACTTTATGTTAAAAACAACATAGATTTAGTTGATAAATTAAGCTCCTTGACTGACTTAAATGATTTTAACATGGTTAGTGTTGATGTTACTTCCTTGTTTACGAAAGTTCCTGTTGACGATTTATTAAGATTGTTATCTGAAGAACTCGTTGATTATGATTTACCTTTGCCAGTTTCTACTATCATTAAACTTATTAATCTTTGCATTGTTGATGCAAAATTCGTATTTATTTTCTCATCAATGTATTTATTTTCTCATCTTGTATTTTTTTCTCATCAATATTTTTGAGAGCTTTACGTATTTGTAGTCCAGAGTTCATAGCTGAGGAAATATCCAAAATTTATGAAATAGCTAATGATCTGAAATACCCAAGAAATGTAATTGATAAGTCTTTCAAAATTGCTAGAAATACTTTTTATAATCCAAAAAGGGACAACCAACCTTATTCAACTAAAAATATGTTGGTTCTCCCTTACCATGAAAACTTGGTTGATACGCCTTCTCTTCTTAAGACTTTTAATATCAAAGTTGTATTTAAAAACCTTGATACAGTAAAAAAATCTTTTGATAAAGAATTCCCCCAAAATGCTGATGGATGTGTCTATAAGATTCCTTGTAAAATTTGCGATAAGGTTTATTACGGTCAAACTGGTAAAAGTCTCGAACTAAGATTAAAACAACATAAATATAGCATTAGAACTGGACAAGATTCCATTGCTCTGTTAAATTTATGTGAGAGATTTTAACCATCCAATTGATTTTCAAAAAGTTGAGAAAGTTGTATCAAGCAAGTCCATGGTCGACAGGAATATAATTGAATATTGTTTCATAAAAAGCAGTTTTGAAAATAATATGAATATTTCCTTAGATTTATATAAATTAAATCCATTTATAATTAATAGAATTTGGGAAGAATTTAATAATACATTGGACAAATAATAAATCTTAATTCTTGGGTAGAATAGTTCGTTTGTGGGTTGCGTGAAGGACCTGTCTAGTTGGGCCAGCAGGCCTGCTGCAGTGTTCTCTTTCTTGTGAGTCGCGCGTCAGGTGTTGCTTTGTTGTGGGATGTGATGGTGAGGTGTGGGCTAGACCCTTTATATGCCTTCCTTGATAATGTGAGTAATCACGAATGCACTTGGAATTTCACTATTCTTTCACAGTGGTTGTTTTGCATATCTATCTACCTATCTATCTATCTATATATCTATCTATCTATCTGTATATATATATATATATATATATATATATATATATATATATATATATATATATATATATATATATATATATATATATATATAT